>NC_084536.1:16960000-17167500 GCF_024500275.1 Phycodurus eques
AAGTGAATAAACTGTTGGGAATAGATTGACACAATTTCATGGAACAAATATTAGAATTTAAGTCGTAAATGTGGTTTGGTGCTTCTGATAGTATTTAGGCCGAGAAGGCCTTGCTAGCCTAGCACCGATGGCTCACCACTGCACAACACCAAACCTTTCGTAAAACTACAAAACGAATCCCGAAACAGTGTTGCATCCTAAAGTATCTCAAATGTGAGCACGCTTCAAAAGATCATTTCACACACCCATGCAGTGAGATTAGTTTGTAATACAAGTGCATTCTCTCAGTTCAGTACATAATTACAATGCAGTGACATATTGTTTACAGTAATAATTGTCAAATGGAGATGTCATCGCTCTTGCGTTGTAATGACCACAAGACAGGACAGACAATTACAATGCTCCCTGATCCCTGAATGTCATTCTGCTACATTAACAGTGTTTTATCATGCATTTGTCATTTGACAGAATGTTTTGTTGTTGTTGTTTTTTCCAAAATGAATCCAATCCAATCTGCTCACAGAGCATTTAAATGGCTTGACTTTCCCAAGTTAATTTCTCGGAAGTGGCTGATGACCTTTCGTGCCGAGCTTTTTGTCAAGTGGCAATCGAGGAGCAAGCGAGTGAGAGTCAGCACAATAATGGGCCCGGCTGCTCGGAACCATCACCCCTTCAGTGCTCATCAAGGCCAGCTCTTGTGTACTCTAATGTGGTTTTAATGCCGCTCTCAAGGAGATGCTGCTCTTATTACGGTGTAATGATGCTGTTGTCGAGAGCCCGTCGTTACGTCTAATATCGCAAATGCGTTAACTGCGTCCGTGACACTCATCTCACCATTTAGCAGACCGCCTCCATCATGACTTTTGTTGTTTTCTACTTAATGATTGGAAGAATCAAGGAAAATCTTTAAAAGCCTCCTTTGCCTGATATGGTCTTTTTTTCGTATTCAGTACAGTAGATAGAGCATAACGATAAAGGTCTCTGCTGAGATAAGGGGAGAATTTTTAAAGTGCTCTCACTCAGGGGCAGCAAATGGAAAAGTGACAAGCCTGGTGCACTTGTCTATTTTACTTATTCGGGGCCTCTGTTTCATATTCCGCTTCGCACGGCGGGCTTATTTTCCTCCGGGGTTCAGGAGGGTGCGCTCTTTCATTTCTTCAGAAAATTGTTTCGCAGGATTTCAATCTTTGGCTGCAAGATATGACAGAACACAATATCAAGAATGCTTATGTTTCTTATCTGCCATTTTTTCTGGGTATAAATAAAAGATCAGTATAAATTTGAGTCAAGTGGCCTCGAATGTGCGTGTGAGAGATGGGAGTGAAATAGAACTATGAACCTTGGACGGCTCCTCTGTGCCTTTTCATTGCTTTTACAAAATTACCTCACCACTGGGGCTTTGTATTTCATTTGTTTCAAGTGTGAAGATCTGTTAGTGATGCCATGATGGAAACTCTGATGAAAGAGGTTTTAAGGGCAGTTTTTTTCATTAGCAGACATTGACGCAAAATATATTACTGTATATTTAAGTTGCAGCCACATTCCCTTCCCCTCCCAATTGCTTTGAATTTTGTAAATTTCTGTTTTTTGCCCCTATTTCCCATGGAACGTTTCGATCATTGAAAATGATGGCAATTTTGCAACAGCAATTTGATTTACAATTTTGATTGACAGAGCAATCAGTCATAGAGCAGTATTCATTTAAAACTATGTTTATTGTGGTGCTTGTAGTTTGTACCTTACACAGAAGGGTATTTGTATGTTGGTTGCCTCGTTTGGCAACACCAGTCAACATATTGTAATTGGCCAACTGTATGATGCAGTGTCAATCAAAACGTTTTTAAATGTATTTTTTCCAACATCTCTTGTGTTGCATCTCATTTGAAAAGTGATCTTTTAACGGAATCAATGACATCTATGACATGAGGCATAAATGTAACACCAAGCCCAAAACAATCATTTCAGTCACTTTCACAGTGCACTAAAAATGACACGCATGCACATGTGCAGCCTGTGTATGGTGGAACAACCTCCCAGTGGTGTGAAAACATTGTCCCATTGATGTCCCATTTTTTCCCCCGTTCGACTCCTGTCAGAGGTCAACCCCAAACAGCATGCGGTGGAATCAGGCGTTACTGTGGATGTCACATTGATGCATTACAAGGCCCCGTAGGTCACATCTCTGTAAACATACATTATCAAAACCCATAGAAGATGCAGGGCGTTGACCTCCCCCATAGTTTACAGTGCATGTTGAGGGGAAGGGGGTCAGGCGGTGGCAGCAGAACGACTTTGTAGCTGCAATGACTTTCTGGTTGCAAATGAAGAGGGTCAAGCAATCAAGACTGGTCGGGCTCGGTGTCAACACCATTATGTTACGCTGTCTGAAATGATCAATGAGCTAAAATAAAATGATCACAAGCTAAAATTGGCCAGCTAATGAAAATGGACTGTTTAAACATTGGCAGTGAGGAGCTGAAACAGGGCAGCAATTTGTAAAGCCTGACACACATACGGAGTACACACGAGCTGATGTAATCACAGCTATTTACATACTCTTACCTTTTTCTATTCCCCATTTTAATGCTTCTCTTAGAACATGGACCCAATCACTATTTTGCTAGCTAGTAGTGTCACTCACACTGTGGCTATTTCGTAATCATTTATCAGTGGATCAATGTCAACTGGTGGACCTTCAGTAATAAATAGTGAAACAAATAAATTATATTGTTTTAAGATGAGTGTATTTTATGAAACTATACTAACAAAGCATTTTGTGTTCACCCAAGTTGTGATGTGTTGTGAAAACTTTTCATGCCACAGTGCAACCTATCATGCATGGGATATATTGATTTTCTAGTGACCATCGGTTGCTCACTACTTAACGATGGAACGTGAGACACATTGAGAGCACTAAACTGGGGATAACCTAGACTCAGTAAACATTGTAACTGCACTACATAACGGTGAACTAGTAGTGGCGCCTCCGCTTACGAGCTTAATTCAGTCCATGTCCAGGCTAACAGAAAACACTCACGTCATCTTTCCCCATTGAAATGAATGGAAATGCCATTCATCTGTTCCAGTGGCCAACAATTTTGTAACCTGTGTTTATTTTTATAAAAAAAAAAAAAAAAAAAAAAAAAAAAAAAAAGTTTGTGCAACATGATTCATTGTGTGTCTTCTTCTGGTGTGCGGGCCTTGGCTACCAGGAGTTAGTATAATTCATACATAGGACACAAAGGCGAGAGGAAAAAACAATTCAGGATAACTATATGCCTGTATTATGTCTATCTATAGCTATGTGTTGCTGCACCGTTTGTGTTCAAATATCTTTTCCTTATAGGTTTATAGCACAACATTGGTGCTAGTTTCATTAGCCCGACTATAGCATTTTGTATTGTGTATTAGCATTAAGCTAACAGACTTGTATAGGGCAAAGTTATGATTGGTTTTAATACACAACATAATTCCTTGTTTAACTTGACAGTAAACGCCAACTGGAGTGCCAATTAAAGCAAGCACAATCCTTTCAAAAGGGGACATATTTTGCCAAATGAACTTTCGCTCATTTTTGGGATGTAATATTGTCTGTACGGTGCATCAGTAAACGTGAAATATGAATTAAAATCATCTACACATTCCTGAGTTCTAGATGTTTTTCTGCTGAGAGGCCGGAAAACAAGTCATTCGAATTCGTCGAGCTTATCTACGTCACGAGCGAAGACCTCCGCCTACCTCCCGAGCCAGCGCTGTCGACACAACAAGTGGGTCTTCCACATAGAGGCAACCAATCAGAGGAAAGGGGGTGGTCTTAGCCAAATATGGACAAAGCAGATTTAAAACTAGGCCAAACAGAAGTAGCTGTTAGTGGCCTTTTGTGAACACATTACAAAACCAAGTTTGTTGGGGTTTTTTTGTCCATGAAATGTACACTTTTATACCAACACCATGGTAGACAGTCACTCTATGGCGGTCTAAAGAGCCAAAATGCAGGATATTTAAGAATTGTTCACCATCTGCTGCTTGTTTTGAAGTGATTTTGATTACACTGCCGCCATCCATCACTCGTTTCTCAAATTCTTGGTCACAACCCAGAGAGAAAAAAAAAAAAATAATAATAAAAAATCATCCGAGGAACTTTTCGTACCTCGCAAAATTTGCATATCGGGACACCCTTTAGTCAAGCTACCACTGCAGTGGATAGTGATTCTGAACACAGCCTGTGAGAATGCATTTTTAGGACTAATATAAACACGTACATGTTCTCAAAAGTGTATTTTAATATTATTTTCACTTGAAAAACTGACACATTCACAGCAAACAGACATTCATTCACTTGACTAAAAACACAAAGGGATTGTCTAAATGTAAATAGGGTTGCATCAAAAACACTCAAGAGGAAGCCATTTAAAACGGAAAAGGCACTTCCAGCAGGGGCACAGTACCGACGTTAATCTCTCTTACCTGTTTGTTTGTGTGTGTGTGTGTGTGTGTGTGTAAGGGGGGGGACAAAACAAAAAAAACATTGTAAGTGCATTCTTTATGTACCGTTTTGTGTAAACATGCTGGTTGCACCACTTTGCTACACAGTACCCCAGTCAACAACTAGTTAAGGCACAGCAGTCAATGGACCTCATAAATAAAAATTGTATCAATAACATCATCAATATAATGTTTCATTAACAGTTTCCTATTAAGATATTTCAAATACAGAGGTAAACATGCCCGATGCAAACTCCAGCGTATCAGACAAGGCTGTTAGGAAAACAGGTTGGTGAGGAGGATCCTACCAGTGTCTTGTACCAAACAATTCATCACTACCATAAAAACGCTTGCCAAAGCAAAGGGCTGCAAACATTGAAAACCACAGTAAGACTTGGTGGTTTCTGCGCTACTCCGAAAATCGGCAATACTTATTAAACCTCTTTCATCAAAGTTCCAGATGATGTGGAACAGGCCTACTTTCGTCCACCTCCATGGCAGACAAATCTTGCTCTCTATCAGATTTCTCGTCTTGTGACTCGAGAGTGCTTTGATGGTCAGACTCAGGACTGGACTCTGGGGGAGTTGGGGGTGCTGCATCCTGCATGTCCTCTGGTAACAAAACATTTGAAAGAAATGTGTTAGTATTTATACAAACCTATTGTATGTAAATTTCAGCACAGATACGACCTGGCAATTTTAATACAGGGTGTCCTAAGTTTACAACGGTCCCGAAACACGAAATCTCGAGGTTACAAATGGTGTCCAACAAAGAATACGGCACCACGCGACAAGAAGGCACGCACAGGTACTGTTGTACATGCTGCTTTTCATTTGTTTTGTTTATGGCCTAGAATTGTTTATTATGAATATATGATGTAATTATGAGGAACTACTATGAGGAAATACTGTACAACTGCGTTAGCATAGGTTCCAAATAATATACAAATTCAGATTAAGTCGCCACAGTTGGAAAAGAACTCCGCCACAAACTGAGGACCCACTGTACAGTATTTTGTGATCTGACCATTGAGCACTACTTGGACAAAAGTGTTCAGACATCTGGCCATGACACCAGGAAGTGAAAAGAAGGTTGGGGAACAGTGTACTAGGGGACGTTTAAACTAGAGCCGATAAGGGCCTTCCACTAACCTTTCCCACAGGTAGAAATGTTGGATTGACCAAAATGTCTTGGCAACCAACCCCCAATTGATTAAGAGTTATGTCCCAAGGCTTTTGTCCAAGTAGTATATAGGCATCTGCTGTCACCATTAACAGCCTGCGAGGGATCTTCGTCAGCACTGGACGTTGAGGAGGGGGCCTCAGAAGACATCTTGAGCTCACCAGTGACCTCGGGGAGTCTGGGTGCTTGAGGTCTGGTCTTTCTGGCAGGGTTCAGGAAATAACAATATGCACATCGAAAGGCTGAAACAAATAAAACAACATGTGAATGTCATCTCACAAACAGACATATACATGAATATGAGCCAATTTCGCTTTGTTTTAAAAAAAATAAAAATAAATAATTTTTTTTTTAAAAAAGCCCTGAGAAGCATAAACACACAAGATTGATGCACAGCATTGGTTTGCATATTCAATCTTAGTGTGAATTTGCTCACAGGGGTTGGCGGTGGTGGGGGCGTTTAAAAGCCACATGATATACTGTGCTGCCAAGTGCTAGAGGGCAAAAGGAGCCACAGCATTTGAGGGAGACTGACTACAAGCTGAGTGCTTCTCCAAGTCTTACCGACATATTCAAACTCCTCTTTTAATGCCATGCCATTGTGGGACACACACTGCTGGCATATGAGAGCGAATCTGAGGAAGGAAAGAAAAATCACTGAAGGGACGATCCACATCAAATAAACACTTGCTATTAACACCATCTACACATCTATTTGTATATAGCAAACAACCAATTGGGCAAAATTACACTACTGACAAAAAGTTAGGGATATTCAGCTTTCAGGTGAAATTTCAAGATGGACCTAAAATGTATTGTAACGTTTATAGGTGTACTTAATTTGACCTTCTGTTAACTTTTAAATGCACGTCCAACTGATCCATGTTTCAGTACTTTTGCACAACTTGCTGTTCTTTACCAAAGAGCTGAATAGCAAAATTCAAAACAGTTATTTGATCCACAAATGGACCAAAGCATTTCCATTTTCAGTTAGCTGTAAACAGTCCTCTTCATCATGCTGTTCACATTTCAGTATGAGCCCAAGTTGACCCCTAACAATTGATCAGTATCTCACCATTATGCCAGTCTGAGCTTTAGTGTCTAATCAGCAGGTTGCAACAGTAAAACCACCCCAATTCCAATGAAGTTTTGACAATGTGTTAAACATAAATAAAAACAGAATACGATCATTTGAAAATCATGTTCAACCTATATTTAATTGAATACACTACAAAGACAATATATTTAATGTTCCAACTGTTAAACTTTATTGTTTTAGCAAATAATCATTAACTTAGAATTCTATTTCTGCAACACATTCCAAAAAAGCTGGGACAGGTGGCAAGAAAGACTGAGAAAGGTGAGGAATGCTCATCAAACACCTGTTTGGAACATCCCACAGGTGAACAGGCTAATTGGGAACAGGTGGGTGCCATGATTAGGTATAAAAAGGAGTTTCCCTGAATTGCTCACTCATTCACAAGCAAAGATGGGGCGAGGTTCACCACTTTGTGAACAAGTGCGTGAGAAAATAGAACAGTTTAAGGACAATGTTCCTCAACGTACAATTGCAAGGAATTTAGGGATTTCATCATCTGCGGTCCATAATATCATCAAAAGGTTCAGAGAATCTGGAGAAATCACTGCATGTAAGCGGCAAGGCCGAAAACCAACATTGAATGCCCGTGACCTTCCATCCATCAGGCGGCACTCCATCAAAGACCGACATCAATGTGTAAAGGATATCACCACATGGGCTCAGGAACACTTCAGAAACCCAATGTCAGTAAATACAGTTCTGCGCTACATCCATAAGTGCAACTTGAAACTCTACTATGCAAAGCAAAAGCCATTTATCAACAACAGCCAGAAACGCCGACGGTTTCTCTGGGCCCGACGTGATGTAACACGGTGGTAAACATGACCCTGTCCCAACTTTTTTGGAACGTGTTGCAGCCATAAAATTCTAAGTTAATGATTCTTTTCTAAAAACAATCAAGTTTATCAGTTTGAAGATTAAATATCTTTGTAGTGTATTCAATTAAATATAGGTTGGACATGATTTCCAAAATCATTGTATTCTGTTTTTATTTATGTTTAACATAACATCCCAACTTCATTGGAATTGGCGTTGTACACTGTACTGAAATAGAGAGACTGGAAGAGTCACAGAAAGGTACAGAAGTGGACATCCTTGGAAACGATGACAAAAAAAAATAACTTTACCTCAATTCCTTGTAAAAAAAACAGCAAGTTGTGCAAAAAGTATCGAAACAGTTGGAAATGTGTATTTAAATGTTTAGATAAGGCTTATTCAAATTCACTTTAATCACTTTCACTACTTTTTTAATAATTAATGAAATTAATGAATATGATTGTTTTAACAAAAAATGGTAAACAAAAAATAAAAGTTATCACTGACAACAAATATTGTTGACCATACCCTTAATTTACCGACCACAGTGTACCATGTTCAGATGGCAGTTTCAAGCAAGATAACACTAAAACCTTGGAGCTGTTTTAGTTGGGTTTAACTTCTTTTCAATGGCATCTCAGATCAACAGATCTCTTTCCAATACAGGAATGTGGTGGAGCAGGAGATTGACCTTGGTTCCAGCCCTCCTGTGCGGAGTTTGAATGTTAGCCCTGTCTTTGTGAGTTTTTTATGGGTACTGCGGCTTCCTCCCACATTCCAAAAACATGCATGTTAGGTTCAGTGAAGACTAAATTGTCCATAGGTGTGACTATGAATGGTTATTTGTCTATGTGCCCTGGGATTGGCTGGGAAGCAGTCCATGATGTACCCTCTTGCACAGTAAGTAAACGGTAAGTAAATTTTATTTACAGTATATAATTTCAGAGAGGCTAGTAAGATACAGAATCACAAAAAAAAAAAAAAAAAAAAAAAGATTTCCGTGAATACAAGAAAAAAAATAAAAATCAGTCACCTGTGATAGGCGTCAGCTCATACTATTTACTGTAATTATGTGGCTCGTTAGAATAAATATTATAATGCACAAAGTATTTACCTGTTCTGTGGACCATCTCCAACAAGGTACTCAATGAGTCTGTCCATAGCCCCTCTGTGCCTTGGAAGAACTGGTCTGGCCAGGGGTGGGCCTGGGGGGTGCATCCCTTTGAAAAAAATATTTATGCTGTGGTGAATATAAAATACCATGGGCAGACAACTTGGGAAAGAAGAACAATTTGAAGAACTGAGATACATTTCACAAAAATCCTTGAGGTTAATGACTCACATCTCCCTGGCAAAGCGCGTCCAGATTCCCCGCTGTGTCGGAGAGTAGTAATTAATATAAATCTAACATCAAGAGCAATCATAGGAAGATGACTGGTCATTTCTGTGAGACTTGGCACCATCTCAGTGACCTGCTGGTTATTAATTCATCGACATATGGAAACTCCGCGGCGACTGTGTGTATCAAATTGCTTTTCACTTTCAATTTTCAGCAAAAGCAGGTGATATCAAGTCGTGTAAACCATTTGTGAGATGCTGCCAATGCCAAAGGCAATTTTGCCAAGAAGACATTTACTGAGATTCCACCACCACTGCCCAGAGAACAAACGGCGCTCTGGCTAATTAATCATAGTTAATGTAATCCTGCTTGGTGCATTGCTCACAGTTGGCATTCCACATGGCAATTACGGCTCATGGCTTCCTCTAGGAGCACATTTCCTTTGCTGTTTGCACGCATTTGCATCTTCTATTGAGTGTTCATAGTCCAGAAATAATTTATATTGAATAGTCTAGTGCCTCTATATGGATACACAGATGTCGTCCACACAGGACAACTGTTCAATGTAAAGTTTTACTGCTTTTTTGTCATCTTTAAAAAAGCACCCAACCAATGACACAGCACTTTCTACACTCAAAAAAAACACTTTAATACTTCCAAAAGCATGCACTTGTGAGAAAGGTTTAACCATTCAGTGAGTAATTTTAAGCAATTTCTACAGTTGCATCTCTAATGCACATTGTTGAGATTGAAAGCAGAGTACTGAATAGAGCCTGAGCAACTGGAGGGAGAGAACCAGGGACGAGTAAATCACACCTTAATCGGCCACATTATGATGTGGCCCCCCTGTGTGCCGGTAACTCACCAAATCCTGGAGCAGGTGTTCCAGGGGTCACAAGCTTCCTCATCAAGCTCTGCTGAGCAGCCACGGCCGACAGGCCCCTCTCTGGGGGTCCTCCTGGAGCGGAGTGGGAAGATCGTCCAGGGTAGGTGGGCCCACCGGAAAGAGGAGGGCGGGCCGCTACGCCGCTCCCAGGATTCACTACCACCGGGGTTTGCGGATTGACATTGCGCTGGCGAATCTCTAACAAAAAGGAGAAACTGCTCGTAAGGTGCCGTAAAGGAGGAACGCTCAGTACGGAAAACTGAGCTGTTATTACTCATTACTACCTTGCCCTGGTTTAGGCGTCATCTGGGGTCCGAGGGGCGTCGATTCCAACTCCTTTGTTTAAAAAAATAATAATTAAACTGTTAGTTGGGACACAACGTTAGGTACAATTTGCACAATCTAATGAGATTCAATGTAACAGATCTGACAAAACTCCTACACTAACAAGGATAACAATGCTCAATGTGTTTGCAGAAGAAGAGGTGGAACAGTTCCAAAAGCCACAGTTTTGTGGTCACAGTTTTTCGTTTGGTTCCGTATACTGCAAGTTCAAGTTGACTGTTAGGAAAATTATGGCTTGTACAGGTTAAAACTGAAAGAATGAGGCAGTCTAACATTTGACAGCTCATTGTGTGAGGTTCAAGTAAGTGAGATTCTGGCTGTGAGAGAGGAGACACTGGTCGTTCCAACATGCTTTTTTTTTTTTTTTTGTTTTTTTATTTGACAAAGAAAATTATCTTTAATGCTTTAAAAAAAACATTTACAGTTGTACTCACGCTCACTAAAATGCAGTGGAAGGGTTTGTGCATACTTGGCGCAAAAAGTATATCTTTTAAATTGTAGAAATAAAAATGACAAAGCTCTGACCCTTGCATTAGTGCATTTATAAAAAAAAATAAAAATAAAAAAAAAAAACTCATACTACAGGAATAAACCTTTGCTTCAAACCAAACTACATCAATTACTTTTCCTGCTTTCATGGTGACTTCGAGTAGTGAGCCTTTTGTATCCGCAAGGTATGGCCACTTGATTAGGGATAGCGGGCAGGACCCTACCTGGCTTATATTTGATAATTAGGAAGAAACCAGCAACCACATAAAAGCCATGTGTTGTTATATTTAACGCTCCTAGAGTGTGTAGCCCGAGACCAAAACTGGTCTATAAAGGCATATTGTACCATACAGAGGATGGTTTTTGGTTTTACCAAATACCGTCCGAGCCCTAGTTTGCAGTAGTAGAAAAATCACAGTGAGAGGGGTTTGCAATATTTTACCCACCTCAGGTAGTTGCATAGAAAAAAAACACCATTGTATAACATTTGAAAAATGTACACATCATTTAAAATATGTCTACAATTGGTTGCGTTAAACATTTAAAATGTTTTACTTTGGCAAACATCAATCGCTATGGAGGTTGAATAAGTTTGACTGACGGACTAAATCAAATCACCAATACAAACACCTGTCATAGGATTTCCTCAAAACAAAAACAAAATACAATGCTCACCATTCTCCTCTTGGAATCAGGATCAAATCTTTCCAGAATCATTTTTGCATTTTTATATGTTTCCGTTTCCATAACTTCTTCAAGCTGAAACGAGAGTTGCATACTGTGTCCTTATTTAATGATCTAATATCGAATTATTTAGCTATAATAAACAGCTTTAAAAAAACAGCTACAGTGACATAAGAAATGACAGAAGGTGCATATATTCATTTACAGTAAATACCAAATATTTCTACGTTTAGATGTAATATGAAGAATAATTACATTCACAACTTCGATAATGGAGATGGTGAAAATCCATCAGCCGTAATTATTGAAAGTTATTAGACCCGACAGAGGATGACAAGTCATTTCTCAGATTTATTTGGTTGCGGCACTACGTGCTATTAATTACAGTGACATTAGCGGAGCAATTTACTGGGTAAAGTCCTCACACGAATCAAATGCCATCTGTCCAGAACCTTGATTAACAAATACAAAGTACTGATAAAATCAATAAGAGCAACAATGAAAGGTTCCGACATGAGAAGTTGTTCAAGTCCCTTAAGATCACTGTAATTTTAAATGTTCATGTATTCTACAAGGCCGAACGAACATTTCTGTGATTACAGTATGTGCGTATTATCACAGTACAGTACAGCACCAAGGAGGCCATCTTTCTGTCTTTTTATTCTTAGAAATACCACAATAACTAGTAAGTGGAACCTCCTCTCTTGAACATCTTAAAGCCAAAGAGAGGCTGGATACATTCTGAATTGGTCACCTGCCAATTGGTGGGCACATATACCATCGTTCACACACACATTCTTGCCTGTGGACAATTTAGTCTTCAAGGAACCTAAAATGTTCTTCAAGGAACCAAACAGGTTTTTAAAATTGATCAACAATGTACAGTGTATTAATTTTCATAGTTAACTTACAATTTTCTTCTTTTGCACTTTAAGATTCTCCAGTTTTTCATCTGATAGGAAAAAAAAATAATCTTAATCAATTTCAGTCAAATTTGCATTAGAAATGTATCGAGGAATCATTAAAACGCTCATACTATTCTTTTTGGTTCTTCGAGAAAATATTACTATCAGGAGTTTTCGAAGCAACCACACTCTAAAGAGAGAAAGAATAAATAGAAAAAAGTTTCACAATGGTGATGTTTCTTGTAAAGCTGATTGTGTGTACTATACTTACAATAAAGGAAATATGACAAAGGGAAGAGCAAGAATGAAGCGCCCCATGAGCTGTTCGGGCAGGTACCAGTGATACACCACTATGCAGGTGATCAAGTAGAGAAGAGCAGAGTGCAAAAGCAGCCGGCCAAGCCAAATCTTCAGCTGCCTTTGGTATTTTTCGCCGTGTTTCTCATAAAGCTGAATGTCCTGAAAGAAAACAATGCTGACATTCAGTCAAAATGTAGGAGGCCTTCAGCAATCAAATATTTTTAGAATTGTCTATTCTAATGATGATCCCATCGATTGAGTACAAAAAAATAATGTGTGTGTGTATATATATATATATATATATTGCATTATTAAACATGTGCATGTGAGGTGCAGGTATTATTTCTGTCCACATGGGGTCACCATCCTCACGGTCTACTGTACAATCTGTGACTTTGAGGGTGTATGGCTTAATTGGCTGGACTTGGTCTGGTGAGTGACGTGGGTGTCAGCGAATAAGAGTGTAGGGTTGGCTAGCTGTTAAGTGGCTTACCCCGTTAAACAGTCTGCATGTTGAGTAACTCAGCGTCAGTTATGGCCATCGGCAGCTTGTGTATAAATGTGTTTATTACAAAGCGATTGACAGCGCACCAGCGGCTGTCTATCCTTGACCACTTTGGCATTACAATACGTTCTAACTAGCGATGGTAGGGTGCCTTAAATTTTTTTAGTCGATACATTACCTTGTATTGGCAATCATAGGCATTCTGTTGTGTTACACATTGCACTTTGTCTTCCTCCTTAAGTGTTAAATGATCCCAAACTTTGGATATTTAATGTCTTTTACAGGACTGCTTCCTTCTGGCTCCCCACCATCGCTCCAACTTAAGAGTATTTCTGCTCAGATCGGTGCGTGGGACTGCAGTCACATTAGTCTGTATGGATAAGTGATCCCTGCGAAGCTCCGAGGAGCAGATTTTACTTCAACCTTTTTTGTGTAGTTATTGAATTATTCAAGTTATTCGATTATCACTGCAGCTCTATAAAAAAGTTTTTTCATGAAACCATGAAAGTTTACCAAGGTCGAATTAATTCTCACTTGCTCTTTAATTGCCTTTTTTTTAGTAGGAATGGGCATATCAAACGCATTAGGTTTATAGCTAAAGCTAAGCAAACCATTTAATTAGACATTGTGTTATATGACATCTACTCGAGCCACTGCTATCTTTTATAGATGTATACAGTATTCCTTCATGCAGCCCTTTAAAGTATTGGTTACCCAATCCAAAAATAGCCAATGAGATAAATGTGCCCCAGTCTCCACTACAGTCACAGTATAACGTGTGTCACTCCAGAAACAGTGCAGTAAGTCTTCCCATCTCGTTGTTGTGCTTCAATGAACAAACTAAGTAACCTAAATAATCTTTCACAGTAGGAAATGGGATGTTTTTTTAAGGGGATGTTTTGCTGCTACATGACCTTAGCGGTGTCAAGTGCTCCAAAGTGAGAGGGCTGAAAATAGCCGGCAAGCTTAACTGTAGTGGAGCACTAAAGCCCCGTCACTCATCAAATGAAGTATTTTAGGTACACAACGATTCAGTTTGACTACATGTCTATTACTGGTTTGAGCTGTGTTTTGACAGCACCTTAAGCTTTGCAATTGTGATAAAAATTGTCACACCTGATGGCCTGCCTCATAGCGCATGGGTCCCACTGAGCCAATTAGACGATACACTGAATCTTCAAGTATTTAATCTATCAGCGTGTGGAATAAAAGTAACGCAGACCAAACAATTAAAAAGCAAAGTGTTCCTGTTTGACGCATACCTTATCTATTCCCTCCAACATCTCCACAGTGGAAGGTTTGGCCTGCAAGGGGGAAAAAAGGAATTAATAACAAAGCCATTAAAGGAGTAAGGAGAACTTTGTTTCACGTCCCTATTTCTACATTATTTACACAAGTCTGCTTCTAAGTAAAAAAAAATACACCTGCACAGTCAACATCATTATGCAAAGTTTGCAAACATAATAAAGCTCAGGTGTTCGAGGGCTTATGTTAACAAGTTGTAGTTTGTGCACTGGCTTGTGAGTCACATCATAATATTTGGCCCCAGTTATGTAGTTAATGAACTTTCCATTAAATGTATCCAAGTTGAGGATAACTGCCTTTGTAAAAGGCACCATTGTTGATACAGCTCGTGTCATTAGATTGTACAAATGTACCAAGCCTGGTGAGGCCAAGGAGTGTATAACCAAAGCATTCTGTTTAAAATAAACACCCACCCTCCACCGAGAGACGACAGCCCCCATGTTGGCGAATCTGAATGTTTTAACTGTTCGCCGTTTTCCACCTGTGGACACAAAGCGTCAATGTTTCACACAAGTTGTCAAGCCACAAGACATGAGGAACACTGAAAGCAGGCCTGTCACTTGAACTGAACAGCTTCGTACTCAATAACGCCTGCAAACACTCCCGTACTAAAGATACACCGTCTATAAAAAAAAAAAAAAAACATAAATAAACTTTAAAACAAAAAATAACAGATTAAGTTCTACAGTAGCCGCCGGCTAGTTGCTTGCTAACCTCCGCTAGCAATTCCAAAGAAGTGGACCTCGCGAAGTATTTAAAAACGACATTAAGTCACATCATTGGTACCGTAATGTTAAACCTCAAATGAGACATTAGCAACGCGTTTAAATAACTTCAGTCGACTTTTTCCCTCAACAAGCGTTAGGCGCACGAGCTAACTTTGGGGTAGCAAGCGAGTCGACGCTAGCACAACGTGTTGCGTTCTGAACGTTACGTCATTTAAAGCCCTTTAACCGGACACTTTAGCACGCACGTGAATATGCGGCAGCCTAATTGAGCGATTGAAAGGATGTACCTTGAGCGGAGCCGACTGGTTTGATGTGCCTGCGACTTGTACCGAGTGTCTGCAGCTCTCCTTGCTTCGATGGTGTCAAGCTTAGGGGGGGGGGTGTGTCCTCTATTGCAACATGGGCATTCTTTCTGTGAGGCCACGACTCCGAAGTCTCTCCCTGGGACCGGTTCCCAACTGGTGGGTCGCGGACAGACAGGTCGTACAGTGGTTCCTCTATTTACCATAATGTAGGCGTGTGCGTGTGATTAAAGACCCTGTAAAGTGATATCACATATTTGTTTCTAAATACATTAAATAAGTGCTGAATACATCTGCAAAGACAGAACAATTTGGTACTGAATTCTTGAGATATGGCATTCAAGACTTTTTAACCATTTCAGTTGTCTGGATTTTGAAACCAAGCCCAGGTACGCACTTGGGCTTTCCGGCAAGAGTCGGCCCCCCCTCACTATATAAGTACTAAGTGCCGTCATTTGGAGTTAGCCCACTAGCATCACCCAATAAATCACCTCCTCGCTCGGTTTTGTGTCGTGTGTGGGTTTACAGAGACACTTCAGGGAAAGTTAAAAAACAGCAACATACATTATTCAGCCTGTGGCTAACACTACAGATAAATGCTATAAAACGTTGATTCCTTTCCCTACCCACTGAAGCGGCACAAGGTTAGTGTTTGTGATACTGTGAGACTACGTTTATGTGAATTTCCTCCCAATTCATTGAGATGTAAAGTTGCTACGGTGATGTTTTAGCTCAATGTTCATTTTTTTGTTTTGTTTCTGTCATCGGCTCTTACGTTGGTTTGAAGACTAAAATAAACAGTAAAAACCGGTTGCCAGGGCATGTCACTGTCCAGACTTTGTTTTCTACGGCTTTGAGGCAGAGCAGTGGCCTTCAATGACATCAGCATTTTTCCATTCTCTGATTGGTTGGTCAGATTAAGTCAAATTAAGAGAGTAAAACACATCTGTAAAAATCTGCACACCTTAATACAATTAATAATCAACATCTCTCGTGAGGATGATGTATTTGATTTACATTTTTTAATGTTTGTGACATGTTATTAGATAAATATTGATTCCGAACTGCCCCAGGTGGTGTGCGTGGCACATTTGCGTGCTGTTAATATTTTTGTATTGTAATGATGGTTTATATAATTGCAACATAACAGTGGCGGTATTAAGAGGTGGAATAAGTCAGGTAAATCCCCATTGAAGGACAAGGTACCAAATGGCCGGCCCACCACTGGTTCGAACAAGTTGCGCGGTTGCGTAAGACCCCGCACTTTCACTGTGCAAAAAGACACTCAGTTACCGCCATATTTATTGGTTTTCATTGGATTGTTTTATATTTATGGCCTAATGTGCTTTTATACAAATATTTACTGTAATTAGTGGTGGAAATTATGAAAGACTACGATATAGGTACCGTGCTTAAATCCAACTTTTAAACAGTCAAACAATCAGATTAAGGTATTTACATGCCTTTTAACATTTAGATTTAACGCAGTAGTTTATTTTGTGCAACATAGTGTCTGACAATGTGATAAATTTGGTGTTTGAAGTATCCGTTATTCTTTATTTGCCTGTATTGTATACACAATCTGTCCGTGTTCATTGACAATATGCCACATCTATTACATGTGATGAGAGACTATGTTACTCTTTCATGTGAAAAAGGCTACGGCAGCACCATAAGAGATTCCCTGTTCATGCAAGTTTTTGCAAATCCCCAAACATACACCGAGATAAAATATAAAAACAAACAAAATCAAAAGCATCAAACTCGTCGGAGGAATATTAATTTGTTGCACCACTATTTACATATGCAGAGCAAAGAACCTCTGGAAGAATTAATCGTTAACCCAATAAAAGCAATTCCCAAAGATAATTGAGAACACGTTTCAATGCATATGCATGAAAAAAAATCCTGTATTCAACACGCTCACAGCCTCCAGTAATTGATTGAGGGGATGACCCGTTATATTAAATGTTATTTGAGAACCATCAAAACGCACAAAATTGCAATTTGCCCAGCTTGTATCAGAATTAAAAGCACATTCATCATGATTATGACTTGATAAGCTAATTTAACCATTTCGCTCCGTCTTAATGAGCTATAGTTGAATTAATGCCATGTAATATATGAAGGTAACATTTGAACAGAGGCAATGATTTGAGACAAACAGAGCAGAAACTACTTTAAAAGCGTAATGGCGGCATAAATCTCATTAAGCTCTCGTCTTCCCTTGACGTTTGGGGAACATTTTAAAGCATTAAACGGGATCTTATAGGTGTTGGAAGCTACCGGATGGTCTGAAGCTTAATGTAACAGCTGCCGTGTGTAATGCAAATAGTGCACCAAATGGGAGGAAAATACGAAAGGCTTTCATTGGTTTTGGATGCAATAATAAGGAACAATGCAAGAAAATTGGTCCTCATTCACCATCTGTATTTATGAACTAATTTGTTTTTAAGTCTCATTTACTCAATTTTGAAGAATAATCTACCAATATATGTTTTCTGAGGAGCAAACGAGCTGCTTATTGCCTTTTGTGCAGCTTACACACTTATTGGCAGGAGCATATTTTTATAGTCAACTTATCTTCTCCAGTCTCATGTCCTTCACAGGAGAATGGGACATTGGACCCTGCTGAATAAAACCAGTTGGGGGGGGGGGATCTTAAACTTTACAAAAAGTGGATCTACTAACAGATAAAAACAATTCTGCAGTTTAAGAACTTTTCACAGGTCCAAATATACTTTTCTTAATATTGCATAGACTGATGATTATTGACCACCACTCCAGTGTTGCCTCGATTTGAGTTTCATTCGTCCCATGATCATGCTTGTAACTCAAAACACTCGTATCTTTCAATTCATCTTTCCCCACTGAAACCTCTTGCCGCCGCCCCCCCAAAAAATGTTTGTAACGTTGTTTTTTTTAAATATGAAAAATAGCACTACACTTCATAAAACATACATTATAATAACATAATTAAACAGAATGTAAATAATTAAACAGTTTGTTCATCATAATTAATTGTGTGGCTTCTTCTGGTGTGTGCACCAATGCCACCGGGGGGCAGTATAATATAAACATACAGTACAAGAAGGAGACGCTCAGTAAACAGCTACTCAGTAATATTAGCCATTTTTCCCAGACGATAACAAATATATGCCTGTAAATATTGTTTGTCGTTTGTGTACTAATATTCTTTGCTTAAAGGGTTACAGCTACCACGACATCAATGCTATTTGTGAGCTCATCTTTGGCGTTTTGTATTGTGTGTTAGCATTAAGCTAGCAGACTTTCCTTAGGCAAAGCTAAGTGTTTTTTTTTTTCCAAATACAAGTGTAATTCTCTTTGTTTTAATTTTAGTTTGACAGTAAACTTCAGCTGCCCGTGGCAATAAACAGCTTGAAGTCTCGTTTTAAAAGAATTGTTTACTATCTGCCAAACGGCTGCTTGTTATGAAGTGAGGTAAGTTTGCTGCCACCATTTAGCAATTTTTTTGCTCGCAAGTCAAAGCCAAAAAAAATCTGCCCAGCAACAGCCCGTATCTCAAACAATTCATAAGTCGGATCACTCGTAAGTTAAGGTACCACTGTACTACAGGGACACCTAGACGAGTATGCACATTGTTGTGAATTAATTATACAGTATGATCAAGTTATTATACTTATTTAAAGGTTTTTTTTCCCTCAAAACTTTATATGAACTGGGTGTTTTTATATTTATTGAAGGACAAATCCCAGATAATAATAAATTATGTTTCTATAGTCATCATCACACTTTTCTTCTTTGCAGACACGGTACTATTTTGTGGTTTTAAAAAAATCCAAATAAAAAGCAAAAAAACTTGTAGCGTTATCATTTTAGATGCTCATTAGGGGTAAAGACTTCCATGCAGAAGTATTGGATTGTAGTCGGATCTCAAGATTTTTATGCAAATTTGGATTTAGCTCTTTGCTAAAAACATTTTTACAATCGTACATGAGCATTTGAATTTTGATTCATCGGTACTATATTACAAATAGGCAGTCTGGTGACCTAGTGATCAGTAAGTCTACCTCACAGTTCTGAGGTCCGGGTTTGAATCTCAACTCCCGCCTTCCTGTGTAGAGTTTGCATGTCCTCCGTGCTTGCGTGGGTTTTCTCTGGGTACCCCAGCATCCTCCCACATTCCAAAAATATACATTAGGTTTATTGTGCCCTGCGATTGGCTGGCGATCACTCCAGGGTGTATCCTGCCCATTACCCAAAGTCAGACGCCAAAAGTTTTCCGATCGAGAAAATTTAGGTAAAATCTTTATCAAACCGTGTCGCCTCCTCACCGGTTCTCCTCGTATTCTCATTTTAGCAAAGCACAAAGACGGTGATCTACTCAAATCCATGTGCAATGAGAAGTATCACATTTTAGTAGTACTATTGAAAACATGTCCAATAATGTGCTGGCAACAATCGTGTGATAATGTGAACTTTACTTATACCACAACACGCACCATCATCTCGATACTTACAATATGTCGCTTTTTAGGACGCTGTGCTGTACTACTTGCCGTAGCATGGCATATAGCCATACTAAGCTACAAGCGTGTAGAATTATTTTACAAAAAACAAAAGTGATAGCACGGTCACTTGCACAATATTCGAGTTTATCCTCAAATACAATAAAAGCACAAGCTGAATAGAAACAGTGAAACAGAAACGGCACATTTTTTGGAGCCTTGGTATGGCGTCCATGCTATGCAACATGCTATGCTATGGAACACAAGAAGACTTGTTTATACTGTATGTTCATATGGTGGTATGTCGAAATGCTGTCATGGCTAAAAACATTGGTACCCCAGTGGTGCCAATGTTTTTAGCTATGACTGCATTGTCTATTATATAAATGGTATGTGTCTAAAAAAAAAAAAAAAAAAAAAATTAAAATAAAAAAAAAATCCTTGCCTCATTATTCTGGCATTTACATTCACTGCAGTGGGGAAAGCTGATTTGAGATATGAGTGATTAGAGGTACGAGCATGGTCGGAGGAGGAATTCAACTCGTAAGGTAGATGGTATGGAATTTAATGCAGAGGCTCCATGATGGATGGTTGGCTGGCTTCCACAGATGTGAACTTCCATTTCAAGAATCGGACATAGGAAACAAAACAAAAAACCCAAAACTTATTTGAGAGTTTAGCCACAATAACAGTGAGTTGCCACTTGCTCGTGTAGTAGCTGCTGCACGTGGCCATTGTGGTCCCCATCTTAAACGTGTTTTGGCCCCGCTTGCTCCCTGTAGTTTCCCCACACCTCCCCACTCTCTTTTTGTCCTCCCGCAGCAGCTGTCACCCCGCATTACTCGCAGTCAGCTAAATGAAACATTATTCTAAACATATGCATCGTAATCAGTCCGGTCACACTTACAAGAACACGCGTTAATAAGGCAATCAATCACAGTGGAACAAGCGAGTTGTGCAGTAACAGCTCATAAACAGTGTGTAATGGAGAATTGGAGGTGAGCGTGACACGGCGCTGATCAGATAATCAATGTCAAAAGACGCGTTGAATGTCAGTAAACGCACATTTCATGTCGTTTCTATAAAATCCCTCCATTTACAACAAGCAGTTCAATTACCCTGAAAATACAGTCAATTAAGTGGCGGTCTGATTGGACAGCAGAGGCTGCATCATCGATCCTCGCACTGCGATCTCGGCTGCTGCGTGTGGACATTTAATTTGGTTTTTCTATTAGCACCCAAATAAAGCGGAATATAGCAGAATATTAAACAAGCCAGAGATTTATTCCCGTGTCAAAAAAACATTCAGTGAAGGTGACAGGCACTCGAAGGCGTTGTGATGCATTTCCCCCCCCGTTCCTCTCTTTTTCTCCTGGATGCAAAACTAATGGCGTTATTGTGGCTGCGGCCTCTCTGTGCACCCCCCACCTCAATATCAATGCAAGGCTCGCTTTAAAGAGACAGCAAACACGGCGATACATCACGCCAATGTTCGCAGCCCCCTAAATCCTGCTTCTTAAATGGGCACGTTCAAAAAAAACAAAGCAACTTATCTTCAAGTCCCCGGGGGCCATTCTGCTGCATGTTGCGCCTATATTGGAACTCCGCGTAATTAACGACAAGATCAGACAGTATCATTTTGAGGTAATGTACAAAATAATGGCAAATGATAGGGTTGGAGTGACCCCTCCTCGAAGGCCCCCTGTTCCAACATTTGCATACGTTTATAATTAACAGTCGCCTACGATGGAACTGTGTCACGCCATGCAAATAAATTGAGATTGTATGCTGTAAATAAAATGTTTCATGCAGTCTATCATAGAGAGATGGAAGTGTCTGAAGAGTTTCGATTTATTTTTTTTCCCAAGAACAAACACGATCAATAAATAAGATTTACATTTCATATTGCACGTTTTTTTTTCCAAGTTCAAATATTTAAATCCATACAGTCATTGATATTTTAAATACAGCGATAGTTATAGAGACCCCAGAAGGTAAAAAGGTCAATATTAATTTCATTCATGTCAGTGCTCTTTTATCAGACATTAAAAACAAAGCCTTGAGTGGACTGTTACGAAGAAAAAATCTTCAGTCTTTTGTCATTTTGCACAAAAATGCTGATTTTCGCAGGGTGATTGGTGCGGTTGACTCACATCCAGTGTTTTCAACATTAACAACATTCAAAAAGTCACAGAAAATTAAACAAAAACAATCATTCATCCACATTTATGAAGCATTCCCCCCACCCCACCCCCCCCCCACCCCCCCCACCCCCAATAACTCAGCCATCAGCAGGACAAGCCATAGTTTCAAAATAGTTCACAATTTACAATTCACATCTTTTATAATTAGCATAATCGGTGATGTCCCACATAGGAACAAATAAAATGGCACTGACGAATTGATCAGAATGTGTCGCCTTGTGTATGTGTGGTGAGGATCTCCTCTGTGGGAAAGGTGTGTCGAGTGTGGCCTTGACTGTAAAAACAAAACAAAACAAAAAAACGGGGGGTTTTATCGAGGTACTTTCATCCAGAAAAACACATTCGTGGGCTTCCACCTCGTCGTATTTTGGGCCTCATATTTGCAAGCCTTCACCGGTGACTTATTAACCATATATACAGAATTTTCTTTGTCTTCACCTTGGCTCTTTTGTATGTCTAATGACTTCCCTGCGCGGGTTGTTAGGACTTGACAGCGGGTCTCAAAACGAGCACGTTGCCTCGCAGCCGCCTATTCAAAAGGAGCTCAATCTACGGTGCATGATTGGCAATTTTTGTCATCATGCTCGCATTATTAAGAGAGGAATTGACAAGGAAGAGGCGATGCAAAATGATGCGCGCCTGCAAGCTGATTAGAAGAGTCCCCACACAGCAGAGGTGCTGCTGCAAAGATGCTGTCTGCTGCCAAACATCTCTGCTCGCTTTTGTGTCTAGTGAAGAAAGATGTGCTGCAGCCTGCAGGCGCGCATGTGTAAAAATGTAGAGAATATGACCGAATAACTAGGGGGATTTTACACAGTTGTAGAAATGCTGAATTGTCTGAGTGCAGTAAAACAGAAAGGGATTCACTTCTGAACAATCGGGCAACAATCATTTAGGCTCATATACACAATTGGTGAGTTTAAAAAAAAAAAAAAAGTAATATATAGAAATGTAGGTTGGAATATGCAAGGGGACTCACAATTTGGGGAATTTTCGAAATATAAAAAAAAAATACGGACAATGATTGAAGCCTATAAATGGAAAACAAAATGGAAACAATTAAAGACTGTCTTTTTTAGATTTAACTTAAAATAAATTAAGAACTAAAATTGGCCTCAAAATATGCATATTAATTCATTCTTGGTATCATTCGGACAATTATGGAAATCCCCCCCCCCCACCCCCCCCCAAAAAAAAACTTTTTTTTAAATGACGGTGGCGTAAAGACACAATTTGGATGTCTTTCTTAAACTAAACTATGAACTAAAATTGAACTTAAAATGTGCAAGGTGGCACACAATTGGTGGCATATATAGAATAATAATAAAAATCGTGAATGAAATTAGCTCAACGACACCATTTTCTGTTTTCTTTTTTGTTTGGTTGTTTTAAATATATTAAATAATTCACCAAAATGAACCTTAAAAATATGCAAGGTGACTAACAATACATGAAAATTCTACAAATTGGTCAACAGTGGTTAAGGCTTCCAGACAATTTGTTTTTTTAAGGAGTCATTTAAACTATAACACCAACTAAAGTGTAACTTCAAATATACAAGCTGACATGAATATTGGGAGAACTTTAGAAATGCAAACAAATGCTCAACAGTGATTGAGGCTTCATAACAAAGGTGTGTGTTTCTGCTTAAAAACAAATGGAAAATGTAACATTGTGTAAAAGTAACTCAATTTGGGGAAGATTTTGTCAACTGCAGAATATAAAACATTTTAAACTGCGGAATATGGTCAAATACGAATGACAATCTGTGTGAGTTTTTTTTTTAGGTTCAACTCAAAAATATAGCAGATTTTTGGAGTGAATTGTTGAGATGCAGACATTTGTTGACAACGGACACAACTTGTGTGTGTGTTTGGCGTGGGGGGGGGGGGGGTATTTCAGACAATCTGTGTGTGTTATATTTTATTTGGTGTGGGGGGGGGGCGGGTGAATCCAGAAGTAAATGGTATTGGCTGACGTTGTTCCAATAGAAAAGGCTTTTTAACGACTTGTAGAACCGGTGTGTGTTTGTGTTTGTGTTGTGGAGAATAAACCTAACTAAGTTCAGCAGCTGACACAATGTGAGCTTTTTTTTTTTTTTTTTTTAGGGTTGGCTTGAAAATATTGAATATTTTGAGAATGTTTGTATTTTGTGTCTATGATAATTGACTGACAGTGGTCCATTCGTAAATGCTTTTTAACGAGTTCCAGTCTCAATCAACGAGACTTTCAAAACAATGACTAAAAAAAATGCCTGTGTTGAAGAAAATGCAAATATTGGTCATGACAGGTTGTTTTCTTTACATTTTTTTTTACTTCAATTAAAAATATTTGATTTTTTGTTTCAGAGAGCGGATCGTTAAGATACTGACATTTGTTGATAATAACTGAGGCATGCTGACACAATCTATTGTGTGTGTTTTAAGGCTCTTCTTCAAAAAATAAAATGATACATAATGGCACGTCACTTGCTTCGGGGGAGATGTGGAAAATTAGAAAGTGTTTTTCTTTTTAACTTGTGTGTTTTAGAAAAGCGAATGTACAATTGTTGTAATTGGCTGACATTGGTCCATTTTTAACGACTTCCAGGCTCAATCAATCACACTTTCAAAACAATAATAATAATAAAAAAAAAAAAAAGGGGGGGGGGGGCCAGTGCGTGTTTGTGTGTGGAAAATAAAGCTGCGTAGGCCGACGTGAGCGATAATAATGGAGAAAAGAGGGCCACGTGATGGTTGTTTACAGTTATCTGTTGAGTGACGTCTCCTCTCGCTGGTCCGGTGACGGGACGGATGTCTTGCTGAGCACAGCCGCCGAGTAGGGCAAAAATCCACTCTCGGACCTCTGTCCCGAAGCCGTGCAGGTGAAGTCGGCGCCGGTGGCCCTGGAGCCGAGCGCGCCGGCCGCCTGGCTGCTGTGGCAGCTGAGACACGAGCACGGAGCCCCGGCGGACTGAGCGCCGGCCGCCGCGGCCGCAGCGGCGGCGGCGGCGGCCGCCGCTGACGCCGCGGCGGCGGGGCTGTTGAGGCCCGCCGGTGACTGGTAGAGTCCCGGGTGGCGGAAGCTGCACAAGAGCTCCGGCCGGGAGTAGGGGTGCGAGAGCGCGCGGAAGGTGTCTAGGGGCCGGATGGAGGTGGCGAAGGGCGACGACGCAGCCCCCGAGGCGGCTGCGGCAGCCGCGGCCGCCGTGACGCCAACGTGCGGGTAGTAGTGCAGGGGCATGTGGGAGTGGAACGGGTACGGAAGGCTCCCCGTGGCCGCCGCGTGGGTCATCATGTAGGTGTAGAAGCTGGGGTCCGCCGGGTGAGGCCACGACATGGCCAACCTCTGCCGCTTGTCCTTCATGCGCCTGTTCTGGAACCACACCTGCGTCCACCAACGACCGAAACCGTTACTTGTTTCTTTTTGTTTTAAATTCTGCCCGAACTGTGTATTCATGAAAAAATAAAAATAAAAGAAATTAAATGAAAACGGCTGGTAATACAACATGCAAGCAGGAGCAACTTAGAAATCAGAATGCATTCATTTTCCTGGGGGAAAAAAATGTGCAAACTGGAGGGAATGTCAGACTATTTACTTTTACTTTTAAATTCACCCTTTTGCAGCAATAAAAATACTCCCAAACTGCAGGAATACCACACGTACAAAGAGGGACAACCAACACATTACTTTTTATTTTTCACGATGGCTATTCATTGGGGGGAAATACCGGCAAACTGCAGGTAAGTCCAAATCCATTATTTTTTATTTTCAAATTCATTATTAATTGATTGTACTGAATTCATGCACCAAAAAAATAATGATGGCAATCTACAGCAATAGAAAACGTGCAACCGGGAAGAACCAAAACCATTATTTTTCATTATATTTTTAAATTCACCATGATTTCACTATTCATCCAAAAATAATAATTAAAAAAATAAAAATACTGTCGAGCTGCAGGGAATGCCACACCTGCAACCAAAACCATTACTTTTCACTTCATTTTAGTTGACTAGTCGTGTGACAAAAAAACAAAACAAATGCTGACAAAAGCTGCCACCACAGGAAAAACCAAAAGCTTTACTTTTGATTCTATTTATGAATGAAATAATTCCGAATTTACTAATACAGAAAAATAGAAAAATAAGTATTGGCAAACTGCAGCGACTAAGTCAAAACGTATGAGTGCAATAATAAATTACACACAAAACAATCCTCAATGGATCGACAAATTGATCCTAAAAAAAAAAAATAATAATCATAGAGAAATTCTAGGAGCTTCTGCATGATAGTTCTTTTCTTTTGATTGTTACCTTGATGGTGGTTTCAGGCAGATTGAGAGCAGCAGCCAGTTCACATCTTCTCGGCCTGGAGACGTAATTTTCCCGATAAAACTCTTTCTCCAGGCGGCCGATTTGCTCCCTGGTGAAGGCTGTGCGGTACCTCCTGACTTGATCCGCGTTGGAGTTGTTGTTCGACGCCCCCGTGGAGTTTCCGTTCATACCGGACAGAGAGCTCGAACTTGTGTTGGACGAGCCAGAGTCTGAATAACCTAGAAATGATCATATTTGTATGAATAAGAAAATGTAAATTCTGGGGTTGTATTATTTTTAAAAAGGGGGGAGTGGGGTTCTGACTAAAATATTGTTGGGCCTATTTCACAATTATTTTATTTGTACTCTTCGATGATTAATGAAGTGAGAAGATTTAAGTTCATTCGTGACACTTTTCACAATAATAATAGCAGGGCTACCATTGCAATTCCAAAATGTGAGTAGAATGAAATGCTACCTTTGTTGTTTTCCTTGTGCTGGCTGGGGGAGCGATGCGTGGGGCAGCCCACTTCCACATCACTGTTGATGTCAGATTCCTGGGAAACTTCCGAGTAAAGGCTCATTTTCTTCCGGCTCTCTGACGACGAAATGTCCGCCGAAGGGCTGTGCTCGCTGCCCTGGTGTGACCCGAACAGGCTGTCGATCTCGAACTTGCCTTTACTCGGCATGTCCCCGAGGCTTCCGTGCAGGGAAGCGGAGGTTATTCTCGGGCTGAGGCGTCCTCCGTGCTGGGAGTTCTCCAAGGCCTCCAGCACGGAATTCCCGGCCGAATCCGCGAGCCTTTTGGCGGACACCGGACTGTGCAGCCCCCTCTCCATCAGTATCATCTCCTTTCTTATCCTCTCCATCATCCAGGCAAGCGGGGATGAAGGAAGAGAAGTCGTCCCGCACGGGCTTGGATTGCGGGAGCTCAATCCGCATGCAAGTGTCTCTGCGATGTCTCTAAAGCTTTTTATAAGCAAGACGCAATAAATGGAAGAAATGGAGGAGAGCGTGCTCAAAACGTGCCACGCATCCTCTCCTGCACGTCGCCAATATCTCATTCATTTAAAAAAAAAAAAAAAAAAAAAAAATGTTCTCTGCAGGCCGACGCGGCTCCAATGATCATTTATTGTAACAGGTTTATACGCAAATAAATAGGAGATGGCTGTCAGTTGATGATGGAGGCGGCCTTCGGTCAGACGAATAATATCCAAGAGGAGACGAGAAGAGGAGTGAAGAGGAGTGAGTGAGGAGTGAGGGGTGAGGGTGCCCCTCGCAGCTCCTTGGCCTCCTGGCTGCTGCTGGCGCACATTGACAGTCTGATTAATAAAATGAGCGCTGCAACATTTCCCTCTTCATTTAGGAATATTATTATGCTTTGATTCTCTATTGTTTCCCTCCCCTCGCAGCTTTGTTGGCCCTGCCCTCCTCTGCATGCGAGCATTTATTGCCCCCCACCCCTCTTAGTTTATTTAGCATTATTTTGGGGGCTGTGCCAATTTCTTGCATCTGAATTTTAATGCTAATTTCGTTTTTAACCTGCATACTCTCCCACCCTTTTATGACATTCTTCTATGTTCACAATGTGAGTTACTTATTTCACATTTTTACAACAAAGCATTCTAAAATATTCCAATCCTCAATACACTTTAGATAAACTGTTAATGAATATTTATCATAACCTTACTGTCCCATTTTGCATTGTTTGCACAATGCAGTTGCTTCATAAAAGTGTGAAATGCATGCATCCTAACAGCCTTGCAAAGCACTCTTTTCTCCAAAAGACTTTGAAGGCATCATTACATTATCCCATCGGCGTCCTCTGGCGCCCCCTGAAGGTTTTAACACAGCTTGCAAGCTTTCTACATTGACATATAATAGAAGGGCCTAAATTTGCCTGACTGTTGTGGTGCCTTAACTTACGAGTTTAATTCGTTCCGTGACCACGCTTGTAACGGAAATCACTCAAATCATCTTTCCCCATTGAAACGAATGGAAATTCCATTAATTCACTCCAGCCACCTAAAAAAAAATCCTGTAATGTGTTTTAACAAGAGAAATAGCACTCTACGCTAGTTTGCTTCATAATAATAATATAGATAATTAAAGCGTAAATAAACCATTTTGCATTATGAGTTCATGCTTAAGTTCAATGGGCCTCCTTCTGGTGTGCATACCTTGGCCACCAAGGGACAATCGAACACCGACATAGATATTATACTTTGATTGTGCAACGGGAAGACGACCGTTACAACTAGTATTAGTTGTTTTTTGCAGAGGATAAACAATATATGCCTGTGAGTATTGTTTTATTGTCTGTCTACATGTGCTGCTGCATAGTGTGTTCAAATATCCTATAACTACCGTGACATCAATGCTAGTTTCGTTACCCTGTCTATGGCATTTTGCATTGTGTGTTACCATTAAGCAAGTGGAAGGTCAGACAAAGTTATGAGGTTTGGTTCAATACAAAGTGTAGTTCTATTTGTTTTATTTTTAGTTGGAGAATAAACAGCTTGAGGCAAAACTATCTGCCAAAGTGCTGCTTGTTGTGAAGTTCACTGCAATGCAATCACTAGGTCACCTAATTAGTTTATTCATACTGTATTTTTTCCATGCGTCGATTCATTTTGACTCGATTGCCAGCCAATCACAGGGTACATGATAAACAACCATTCACACTCACATTCACACAAATTGACAATTTAAAGTCTTCAACGAACCTAACAGGCATGTGTTTGGTACGTGGGAGAAAACAAAGGGATTCAAACTACAAACCTCAGTACTGTGAGGCAGAGGTGCTAACCCACTAACTCACCGTGCAGCCCATGTGTTATAGCACAACAATATATCTTATATTTTGTGCCATTGCAATCCAAGATAGTCATGATAATGTTCAAAAATGTATATACTGTAAATGTAAGCATGTCCGCGAGACAGCAGATTACTCTTAATTTACGTCACACGATAAATATCACAGATCTAACTGGAATGCAGCTTGGTGTCAAAATTCTGAAACCACAAGGGCAAAACAATAACACTAATTAAAATGTCACTCAAAACTGCAAAACAGAGTACTGGATTGACATTCTACTTGTGCGAGGATCACAATGTCTGGATTTAAGAATTTAAGGCCCACTGGTTATTGCTGCTTGTTATCTATGGCAGTGGATCTCAAACGGGGGTCCCCAGAACCCCAGGGGCCAGCGAGCCATAAGTTGGGTGTTTGCAAAATAATTCACCAATGTATTTTGTATAATTTTTTAAAAGTGCACACCTAACCGACACCAACAACAGCAACATACTAAACCAATTACACCTCCCGACTTTAGCTTTGAGCCAAGGAAGTTCTGATACTGTGGTATGCTGATATTGTGGACATGCTGAGGAAAGGCGACCTCGGCAAAATACTTGTGCCTTGGAAGCTCATACCACAGGTCAAAGGTTTTGTACTTTTCTATATATCACCACTTTTGTGAGAGATACTGCAATTGCCTGCCGCCACACTTCTTTCTTGTCATGAGGAAAACAATGTGAAAATGGTTCCGCTCATGTTGACTGTGTTTTAGCAGGAATTAAACATTGTTGTTGTTTTTCTTTTCTTTCAAATAGTCACTCAGAGGGGTGGAAAAGTCGCTAAATATAATGACCAAAGGGCTAAATTGACAACACTGTGCTTCTGTAAATTAGCATCTCTGTTTCCATCCATGTTGTTAGTGGAAGCAACGCACGTCAGCTAGTGAGAACGGATACGTTTTGCATTTCATTCAATTCAATTGAATGGAAGTTCCTTTCCATTAAACAAGTCATGAGCATTTAGGTTGAAAAAAAAAAAAAAAAAAATATATATATATATATATATATATATATATATATATATATATGGCATTTAGGGGTGCACATGGTAGCAACAATGGGTATAAAAAGTCTAAACACCCCTGTTCAAACAAAAAGTTCAACCTTGGTTTCAAAAGAGCGTGACACATTTTCTCATGTGTTTGAGAGATTTCACGTAGGAGTTCGGAAAATGTTTAAATTAAACTTCAACCTTTTGGCCATAATTCCAAAAGATATGCTCATCACTAAAAGAACACATACAGTTGAAAACCTGATGTTTACATACACTATAAAAAATAAATGCTCACTGTATGACATGAAATGAGACTAAGCTTCTCCTGTTTTCGGTCCATTAGGATGACCAAAATTATTTGTTTTTGATAAATGCCAGAATAATTAGAGAAATTCAAAAAAATTATAGGCACCTTGAGATTGTCCGGGCATCATACTGCTCATTGACCATCATTACATTTGGAGGAAAAAGAGGGAAACTTGCAACCCTGAGAACGCCCATCTCAACTGTGAAATATGAGTGGCAGAATCATGTTTTGCGGTTGTTTTGCTTCAAGAGGGACTGGTACACTTCACAAAATAGATGGCATCGTAAGGAAAGAACATTACGTGGAAATACTGAAGCAACATCTCAAGACATCAGCCAGGAAGTTAAAGCTTGGGTACAAGTGGGTCTTCCAAATGGACAATGACCATACTGCCATCGTGGCTTAAGGATGACAAAATCAATGTTTTGAAGTGGCCATCACTAAGCCTGCGGCACAGTGGGCGACTGGTTACCACATCTGCTTCACAGTTCTGAGGACCCGAGTTCAAATCTGGCCTCACCTGTGTGGAGTTGGCATGTTCTCCCCGTGCCTGCCTGGCTTTTCTCCTCCCACATCACAAAAACATGCATGGTAGGTTAATTGGAGACTCTAAATGGAATGTTTGTGAATGTGTGTGAATGTGAGTGTGAAAGGTTGTATTATCTGTATGTTGGCTGGCGACCAGTTCAGGGTGTACTCCGCCTCTCGCCCAGAGTCAACTGGGATAGGCTCCAGCACACCGGCAACCCAAGTGAGGATAAGCGGTACGGAAAATGGATGGACGGATCACTCAACCCTGATCTCAATCTTATTGAAAAATTATGGGCAGACCTGAAAAGGCGTGTGAGCAAGGCGGCCTACAAATGTGGTTCAGTTACACGAGTTCTCTCGGGAGGAATGGGACAAAATTCCTGCCAACTATCGTGAGAAGCTTGTAGGATATCAAAAACGTTTGATCCAAGTTATACAGTTTAATGGCAATGGTACCAAATACTGCTGAAATATATGTAACATTATGACTTTGAAGAAAGAGATGAAAAATGATGAAACAAATATTCTGTCATTAAAATTTCAGCAGTCAACAAATCCTAATTGACCTTAAAAAAGTGAAAGTTTAGTGTGATTTCATGTCAGACAGTGAGGGGGAAAAAAAGCGTGTTTATTTTTATGTAGTGTATGTAAACAACCGTACCTGCAAGGAAGCATGGTAGTGGCCGCATCATGCTTTGGGCCTTTTTTCTTATTAGTTGGAATTGGCCCACTAGGGCCTTAGTCAAGGTGGAGGGAATTGTGAAGAGTTCAAAATTGAAGGCTGTTGGCATAAAAGCTTAAAGCTTCTGCTAGAAAGAACAAAATATCAGGAAAAGCCTACTAGATCATCTGAACTGTTTTCGGGGTTCATCCGAGGCACTTTAAATGGTGGCAGGTGTGTGCTGATTACCATTTAACGCAAGTTTGAATGTGATTAATTAATTTTGAAGAGAGCCTCAACCCAGTGATTAGACGGTGCACACTTGTGCAACCACATTATCTCAGTACTTCCCCTCTTGCAAAAATGGCATTTGAACAGGAGTGTGTTGACTTTTTATATCCATGGTTTAATTGGTGTTAGGATTATTAGAGGGCCCTTTAAGTGTCTCCACTTTCATTTTAAACACAGGCTGTTGTGTTTCCGTCCAAAGTTCTGTATTTGTATTGGTACTGGGATGTGGAGGATTTGTCTCACGCAGGCACATTATTAATGACCATGTGAAATCTTTTTTTTTTTTGTGCCGTGTCTCGCAGATATTCTTTTATATTTGTGTTGAAAATGCAAAATTTTGTTTGTCAGGATGCCCAGTGTGTCAATTCCAAAGTGGTCTCATGGTCCTAAATGCTGTTGGCACCTTCCCAATTCTTGCACAGTATCCCAAATTCAAACCCTCTACACCAGAACTGTGAGGCAGACGTTGAAACCAAGAGTCCACTGTGTCAATTTAAATTGATTAACTAATAAAACAATGGCATTGAGTCAAAGTGTAGTGAGTTCCTTTTTATTAATATAGTGTAATGTGCATTTATGTTGAATGCTGTGAGCGGAAGCAGCAGGCCAACCAAGCCTGAACATCTTTGGACTCATCCCCATCTAGTGGCCGTTAAAAAAAACTGCAACCTGTTATGCCTTCGCCATCTTCACTCACGTGTTCAAGTTGGAATTTGAGGCCACTTAGCAGTTAGGTTCTTCCTGTGATGTCTGCATTCACATTGTAACCGCTTTAAAATCATGTCATTAAGTGCTTTCACTTGAAAACATTGACTTTGAAAAGACTCATTTTAGTACTAAAAACCAATGGTATGGCAGTAACAATTTCTTTGTACTATTAACTTCAGTACATTTCAGAGTCTGTATTTTTATTTGTATTTTTTTACTTAAGTGCAGGAGTTGAATCATTATTTGGACATTTACCAGTCTTTACACAAATACCTGTACTCTGAAATAGCAAGTGTTCGTACTTCTGCCATCTCTGCTGAAAACGTTCAATAAAGTTACTGTTGGACTGTTCAACACTCAGCAACGAGAACAGTAAGTGCCACCTGCACAATTTTTGAGAGAGACAATACAAAAATTTGATTTAGTTACCATTACAAAGAAGGGGTAAAAAAAAAAAAAAAAGATTGTCACTACCCAATCGGTTTATTGTTGTAGCTCAAATGCAGTAGTGGGCAAAGTACGAGCCACATGTGGCCCACCGAGCAAATACATTCTCAATAGTCCAATATTTGTTGCATCAATTTAGTCATTTTTATCCTTAAAATTGGTTCATTAAAATTAGTAGTAATTGTAATAGTTCTAAAAAAAAAGAAGGATAAATTAATATTTTAATTAATCTATCTTATTATATAGGTTAATAGATTTATTGTAATTAATAACATTAAAAATATTCGTAAAATAAACCATTACATGGATGCATTTAACATTTGATTGTTTTAAATATTCATATTATTGTTGTAAATATTCATTTAAAAATTACAATGAAATATAACATTATCATGAAAATTAATTTGGCATCGACATTGTACCTTTTTTTTGTAGCTTTACCTGACCCATCTATCCTTAAAAATATTCATTTAAAAATGAGACTCAAAGATCATTTTATCGTTACAATAAATGATTTTACTGCATCCACATTTGACCCTTTTTTTCTCGGCCCATCTGTCCATTGAAAAATATATATATCACATGTAAACTGCGGGGAAGTTTTCATTTCTTTTTCCACTATCTCCTAACAAATACATTACAGATTCAGATGCACGTGCAGGTGGCTTGAGCCAACAGATGATTACAATGTGTCATTGCTTTCTGGTAGGGCGTCTGTAGCCCTGTTTGCTTACGTTAGCTCACCATCTAGTGTACATTTCTTGTTATTACAGCCACCACCTATATAACGTCAAACGAACCAGCAGCCTTTTAAGTGCCTTGATTGTTTCAACAAATGGTCCCAAGCTACAATTAGAACACCCAACTGGAACACTGTTGTTGTTTTTCCCTATTAAGACTTATAAATTGTATTTTTTTTTTTAAAACATGCTTGACTGGGTGTTGAAAATACACCACCGCATACACGAGGAACATTTTTAGGATCTAGAGATAGATAGATAGATGGATAGATGGATAGATGGATAGATAGATAGATGGGTGGATGGATGGATGGATTGATAGACAGACATTATGGTGACCATTGGCCATTACGCAGCTTTGTTCCTGATTGACTATTAAATGTGTGAATTAGTAGCATTTTTTATGGAATATAGTTCGGGGGATACTAAAGTGTTATTAATATGCCGCAGCTACTTCTGCGCGTATACCGCGGCACTGTGCGGAATACAAATGAATGGCGGCAGGAGAATTGACGGCTGCCTGTTGGGCCTAATAATGTGCTGACAGGTCCGTTTAGGAGCCAATTAGTAATTGTGTTAACGGGCGCACAGAAAGGCTGCGGCTTCTTCTTCTGCATGCTTCCCATGCGGCTGCACACTGACGCGGGGTGTACACTACACTGCACCGGACTATACTTGTCTCACTCCACATTACGCACAACAATGCAAAAAGACAATTGTGCAACATGAATGCAACATATGAATAACACTATGCTTGATTGTAACTTTTTTCTTTGGAAAATCTCTTTCTATCTGGCACAACTGCATTTCTATATTTATGTACGTATACATATTCTACAGTGTAATGCTTCTATATTTACAGAGTTCATTTTCATGCTATACGATTTTTGTTTATACCATTTTCCCAACACAATGATTGTTTTTTTTTTTTGTTTTTTTTTGCTTGTTTTTGTTTTGTCTTCGTCTTATGATTTAGTTGACTCCCTAGTTTAGAAACGTAAAACATCCGACTTGTTATACGCACTCATTCATCGGCCATAATATTAGCGTGTTCACATGAACGAACGTGACTCATCTATAAGACAAGTTGTTTTATAGTTCTTGAAGAGGTATATTGCACTGCATACACACACACACACACACAAAACAATTAATAAAACTTCTACATTTAAACAATATACTGTTCTTTGGAAGGACGCATAGGGGAAGCACTTTTGGGAATTATCGAGCTCCATCCTGCTATATAGAATCATGGATGCTATATAGAACCATCACTTTCTAAAGAACAAATACTGAACCCCTGAACAACCCCACTGCGGTGTAAAATGGTGCTGGAGTGCAGTAGAGAACCTTTCGGGGTTATTATTATTATTATTATTTTTTTTTTTTTTTTTAGAATGTAACTTGTTTTCCTTAATGGTAACTGTGCATCTTTCTCAGAGCCTTGAGTTGGAAATAAACAACTGAACCGAGTTGGCGAACCATCCGATTCGAACCAATTCAAGAGCTGGTAAAGAAAACGTGGTGGGAGAAAAAACAAGTCAACTTAAGAGTTTAAAAAAAAAAAAAAAAAAAAAAAAAAAAGCGATACGCAAATTTCTAGAGCTGAAAAACAATTAAATAGCATAGACTATATGGTGCTTTGTTTATACTGACTTTACCTTTCTTTTATTTAAACTATTTACAGACGAGGCCGAAAAGGCGAATTAACAATTGCACAATTTGTTGGATGCGTGTACAAATATAAATGATAAAGTGCAAATCTCAAGTTCTACAATTTTAACGGATTTGACGCCTTCTTGCGCGGGCAATAAATAAATACCGTCACAATTAAGCAGCTCATCCCTTCGTTCAGGAATAAAAACAAACATGTCAATGGGCTTGCTTAGAAAAAAACAAAACTTTTTTAAATTTATTTATGTCTGTGTAGATTCTTAGTAATCCAGGTCATGGTATCATCGAGGCAACTAGACTCTTCTTCTTTGTTGAATTTGTTGTTTTCTTGTTTTCCAAAAACGTTTTAAAAACAATTAGGCTAAGGATATGTGAACGTTACCTTATAACTGTCTGCTCGTTTTAGGACGGACAAAGAATGTAAAAACGACGGGGGGAAAACGTGTATTTCATCTACTTTGGGCTTTAAAATCTGTTAACAGCGTGATTCACATTTAAATGTGTCAGTCTTGTTCGATGAGGCCTTTAAACAAGTCTCAAGTTGCCTTTTTGTAAACCTTTCGAGGCCAGCACACAAGTCTGTAAAAGGTCTATTTAAACCCTTTTAAAAAATCCTATTAAAAAAGCGTTAACGCAAAAGTCGTTTGTTTTCGGGGTCTAGAATTAATTAAATGTTAGTGTGACATCTTCATAAACAGAAGAGAAGTTAAACGTGAATTTATCTTATTATAGGCGCCAATCAAGACGTTTGAGGAGTCCCCCAGATTAGGTGCGTGTGTGTGTGTGCGTGCGCGTGTGTGTGTGTGTGTGTGTGTGCGCGCGCGCGTGCGAGTTGCAGACAGACGTGCAGAGCAGCAGAGAACTTGAACGAGAGAAGCAGCATGCATGCAAGCACAGGCAGCAAGTTTATTACCAAGGACAATAGTGCAAGGGGATAGTTTCCCTGACAGGAAACGACAGTGCAGTGAAGCTCCTCACACAAAGAGCCCTAAAACAACACAACACGTCTTCACTTCTTTTCCAGCTACTTTTAGATGAAAAAAAAACAATCTGTTTATTACTTTCTCCTGCCCCCCCCCCCCAAAAAAAAAAAAAAGAAAAAGAAAAGGTCCTTACTTGTTTTCCCAATTTGTGCGAATACATACCTGAAATGCCAAGTTTATTATATGTGACATCCTTGGAAAATACGCTCCGTGACACGATTGAACTTCAAATAAGTGTCCTTCAATGCTTCCATTATGAGTTTCCCTTTTGTCAAAACAGCAAACAGCATTTTTTTCTTTGCAAGAGAATGTCGGGTTTATTTTTTTTCCGTGTCATGGCTGAGATGGGCCAGGGTACAACGGCGCTGTGGTCGCACGAGGCCTTCATTTATTTGCATGAGCTTAAAAGAAAAACAACGAGTGCATCTGTTTTTCTTATTGACCTCTCTTTTTTTTCCTGCCTTCCTTGCCCCTATAAAGGCTTTTATGGGTTCAACCGGGATGTTGAATGAATCATCTTTTGAGCTTTTGCAAAAGAAAAGGAAAACAAATGCATCAGCAATAATGTTACATTTATTACATTTAAATTATGTTTCGGGTTTTGAGACAATGAATGCAACGCCCGGCGTCTCTGCACGTCTTGTTTCTGTAGTTTTGTTGTAGAGTTGAAAACAGTGGTGAAAATTACGCACATGTTCTCGACTTCGTTCCAGCGGCTGAAGAACAACAAAGTCCAGTGTGCCCGAATTACAAATTTTTTTTTTTTAAATTAAAAATACAGGGCATACTGTGCAAATGTTCGTGGATTGCAGTTTAAAAAAGAACAAAAAAGAGTAAATGATTCGGTTTGTCTTTCTGGTTGTGGGTAATGCAAGTGACCAATAAAAAGGTGCGTGACAATCGCAAGGCCGGAAGCGGAAGATTTGTGCTGAATGACTTCATTGTTGGCGACTTGCGACTTTCAGATGCCGCAGGGCGCCACGTAAGAAGAATTCTCAATAAACGATAAATGCCGAATAATAATCTTAACATTGAAATATTTGCTGAAGCCAATTACGTGGTTTTCAGGAAAAGTGGTGAATGGGGTGGGGGGTTGGGGGGTGGGGGGTGGGGGGTTGGGCGCTCTTCACATTTTTGTGGGGGTGCACTTTTCAATAAAAACGATCAAAACGACTATCAATTCCTTGTTACTTTAAAACAAAGCAAAAGTAAAAGTGTACATTTTATGTATTTAGAACAAAGCGTCTTTCGTATACGTGGTTTTGAGGGGAAATTGGGCACGGAGATTTGGAGTTGTTACCATGACTGTGGGGTATCGTATGAAATAAAATCTGCCAAATTAGGATTATTTGCTTTCATCTTTCACATTAGAAGTAAGTAAGTATAATAGGAGAGAGGACTCACAAAGTGCTTCACATACAGTACACGCTTGTAAGAAACAATGCTTCAGGGGAATTTCAAGTTATTACCATTATTTCGGGGTATAGTTTGACATTAAAAACTACCAAAATGAGTATTATTTCCTAACTTTGACATCAGACGTAAGTAAGTACAAGTACATTTTATCGATATGGCTGTTTTCACAAAGTGCTCCACACGCGCGCTTTGAAGGAAAATGGTGGACAGCGGAGTTGGAGTTATTGCCATTCTTGTGGGGTGTCGTTTTCAATCAAAACTACCGAAATGACTATTATTTACTTGAACTATAACTTTAGAAGTCAGTCAGTGGGAGCGCATTTTGCTTTTGACAGAGAGGACTCACAAAGTGCTTAATATGTGGTTTTAAGGACCATTTGCATATGGGGGATTTGGAGTTATTATTATTGTGGGAACTACCAATACGAGTATAATTACATTTTATTTATCTGACACTTTTCATTGAGAGAACTCTCAAAGTGCTACACATATGTAGTATTAAGGGTGGGGTGCGTTTTTGAGCTAATGCAAGAAAAAAAAAAAAATTAATCAAGCCACATCCAAATCAAACAAATCCCCAAAGTTAAAGCAAGTGCATTGCTTTCACCAATTTTATATATATATATATATATATATATATATATATATATATATATATATATATATATATATATATATATATATATATATATATATAAGAAATATCATGAAATAAAATGTAGGTGTGACTCAAAATGTCTTGTGTTTTGACCGTATTAGCATGAATGTTTCAGTCGGTCTACTACTTTGAGTATTTGTCCCTTTTGGGTGATCCGACAAGAAGCAAGGTCGTGCTCTCATGCATCTCCCAAGTCAAAGCTCTTGCTCCTCTCATTGGGGCTTTACGGCGCTTAATGTCCATAAATCAGACCCCCCCCCCCAAAAAAAAAAGGTGAACATGGAAGAATGCATGCGGGCACACGGTGCGCATCATCGGTCGCGCTCTATTTGGGGCTCCGCGCAGGGTGGGGCTGCCGTGCATGTGCACTTTGCATATCACGTGGGCGCCGGTTGACAAATCACCAATTAGCTAGCCGTTCGTCTTGAGAAGTTGCTAAGGAGCTTCGGGAGCAGCGTGCGGCGCGGCGAGGCGAGGCGAGGCGAGCTCCATGGCAATGTGCGAACGGAACCCTCTGAGCCCGCCGGGCTACGTCGGACCTCTGTTGAATTTGGCCCCGACTCCCGAGACGCTCTACTTGTCCAACTTGCGGGGCGGCAACGCCGGGGCGCACATGCCCCCGCTGCACCCCCACCACCACCCTCACCACCCCCACCACCACCACCACCACCACCACCACCACATCCCTTACAACAGGAGGCCAGAGCTGTGCACGCTCCCGTGGCCCGCGTCAAGTTCGTGCGCGTCCGGGACGCCCGCGCAGAGCCGCGCCTTCGGACCCTACTGCCCGACGTTTCGCTCCAACAACAACAACAACAACAACAACAACAGCAACACCACCGGCAACCCGGCCAAGTCTCCCCGGGCCGAGCCGGCACCTCGGTGCCCCCAGGGCCCAGACCGCAAGGCGCCACAGTCGGGCGCGGCTCACGACGTTTACGCCGAGGAGCTGCAAGGCCACGGCGGGGGCCAGCGGGGTTACTCGGACGGGGGGCACGCTTCTGCCCATGCCGGCCATCTGGACCTGCACGAGTGCGCGCGACGACTTCATGTAAACAACAAGCAGCACCAAACAGCTCGACCTCCGTCCACTCTCATGTGCTTTGCTGAAGGTCAAGTAGCACTTTTTTTCTATTTTGTATTTGTTGTTGTTATTGTTCAAGCAACTACGCTCAACTCGCCTTTGGAATTAGTTGCTGCAATTACGTCTATTCACAACCTTTTATGACTGCTTTCTCTTGACGGATGTTAATAACTCTCATGTGTAACTATAGTGGACCACTCATTCTCTGCGGGACCATTTTCAAGATCAAATTCAAGCACTTTTCAAGCACTTTCAAGGTCATGGACAGATACATAGACGAGTGATGGATCATTTCAGCTCCTTAAAGCCGTTTTCTCTTTTATTGCAGCTACACAGATATCTTATACTTCTTTCTGCAAGTAGGCTGTTAGAAATCTGTCGTCATTCAAATTATAGATAATCTTATTTTTATGGACAAAACATTCTTTCATGAAATAGTGTACTCATTTCCAACCCATGGGATTCGATTTTTTTGTTTCAAATCTTGTATTCAGCTCATTTTAGCCCCCCATGTGCCAATACATTGTCTCGAACTGTATAATGTCTTTTCCATCATAGATATATGTATAACTGCTATAGTAAAGTGGATGGATGGATGGATGGATGGACGGATGGATGGATGGGAAGTTTCTGAGAGAAAGTTGCAAGAAAATCCAATACAAAAGATAAAGGTTGGACGAATTAGTCAAACAATAGAATGCCTTGTTATTATAGACCAAAAATAAATAAATCTCGTAAATTCAATATTTATAGTAGCTCCAACAAATGGTATGAAATCATTCTCTTCTATTTTTGAGCTCCTTTTAGCCATCCATGTGCCACTGTATTCATGTTCAACTGTATCACGTCATTGTTGTTGTTTTTAATTATTATTTTTGTATTATTATTAAAGATGGATATACAGTGGAGCTGCCTGGTAAATTCGAAGAAAAGTCACCATGCCTTTGATTAGATGTACACTGCATAGATTACCATAGATATACACCATTTCTTAAATGCTGTGTCTACAGAATAGTTCAAAGTTATTTCATAAATTCTTTGTTTTTCGTCACCCAAGTGCCATTATATTCGCTCTAAACTATATCACTTTGTTTTTATATAGCTGGATGTTCTATTCTACTGCTATCAGCCATCCTACAAGTCATCATGTCTTTGATCATAGATCTCGATGGGTAATATGACTTCTCGAAGAAGGTTGTAAGTTATCTGTACTAAAGCAGGTTGCACTAATTAGCTATATACTCAAACAGTAGAAAATCCTGTTTTTAAACTTTTTTAAATATATATATATATATACATATTAAATTATCGTTCTAATGTAATGACGTTATTATTGCATTTATTACAATTATTTCCCTGTATATTCATACCAAATTTAATCTCAAGAAGTTACTGTTTTTGGGAGGTAAAGAAACTAGATGATATAGCTCCTGTAGTCAAGTCGAAAAGAAGACGTCACTATGTTTTTTTTTTTTTTGCCATCGCCATATAGACAAATAGAAACATACGCAACACAGAGAGACAGTCCCTGGATTTATTTCACTCAGCCAGATAGATAAACATACCAAACTACATATGCTAAATAAATAACAATGATTCAGTTACTAAAAAGCCTGACTATTTAAAACTTTTAGCTCTTACCCATGTGCCACTACATTTGCTCCATGTGCAATATTTGATGATAGTTGTAGCCTGACATTGGGGGAAAAAAAAATAATAATAATAAATACAAACACAGTCCATGCTGTAATAATCCAGACAGCATGAGCGTCTTTCAATTCGGTGTGAATTGTGTGCGCGTGTGTGCAGGTGGTGCGTGGCGCTCGTCGCAGCAGGTGAGGACCAGGAAGAAGAGGAAGCCTTACTCCAAACCTCAGCTCGCCGAGCTGGAGAGCGAATTCCTGCTCAACGAGTTCATCAACAGGCAGAAGCGCAAAGAGCTTTCGGACAGGCTGGAGCTGAGCGACCAGCAGGTGAAAATCTGGTTCCAGAACCGCAGGATGAAGAAGAAGCGACTCATGATGCGAGAGCAAGTCTTCGCTACTTACTGATGGACGAAATACAACAACAACAAAAATATTAATAATAATAATAATTTTAAAAAAAAATCCATTAAAAAAAAAAAAAGCAGCCAGCTCATGTGTCATGGAGCAGCACAGCAGCGCCGCGTCACGTCACGGCACGTCACGACGACTGTGCTGGCTGGGCTGGGCTGGGCTTTTATTTATAAACGGGTGTGAAATGCTTGCAATCCCTGCAGTCCGTCACGGGAGACATTTCGCACTTGGCGGTGGATTGTTTGGAGGCGACCCAAATGCTCCACAGTGACTAGATTTCATGTTGTGCGTCTTTCCTAATTCTGTCTTGTGTGTCTATATGCTCAAATTCACGTTTAGGCCATTTCGATTGTATATTACAAATATGCATGCTTGTTTGATTTTTCACATTTTATTGTAAATAAGTTCCCCCCCAAACGCGGTTCGTGGATGTGAAAAGTACTGATGATCACATTAGAATCGCTGCTCAAATGGGAATTATGTTCCAGTTTGAAGAACATATAACGTTATAGCATAATTGCCTAAGTCATTTTTGAACGTTTTCGGGATTTTGAATTTTTTATTTTTTTTTATTTAAAAAAAAAAATGCAACAAATAACAGTCCAGTTGCCTAAAAGACTGAGAATGTACGCAGACACAAAAAAAAAAAAAAAAAAAAAAAACACCACAATTTAGCAAACATATTGCTGTTTTTATTGTTGCCCGAATACCATAGTTCCCTATACGTCATATTTGAACATTTTCGTAATTTGAAAGCTAGCACGTTAGTATTTTTTAATTGCTATTTTATCGTGACACCAAAGTGACAGACAACTATGCTAACAGTTTAACAATACAAAAAAAAATAATAATAATAATAAAAGCCAAAAATGTCTCCTAAAAATTGTGAGTTTATTTTTTCTCTTTTTTCCGAAAATGCTCAAATATGCAACATGGTATTAGGTTAATGATATTGTGGCAGTACGTTAAAAATGACTTGGGTAATTATGCTATCATGCTAACGATATCAAGAAAAATGTGTGTTTGCTAAAAATGGTGTTCTCGTTTTCTGAAAACACTCAAATATCATAATGACTTATGCTATTATGCTAAAGATAATGATTTACTCACGAAATTCTATATAGAAACAGGAAAACATCTGTATGGAAAATGCTGACGATTAAAAAAATATACATATAATTGGGCACATTTTTAAATGTGTAAATAAACGGTGATTTCGAACGGAAATGCATTCTCTGTATTTGTCCATGACATTTGCAGAATTAAAATGGAATATTATATTCACGCAATATTATTTTAAGAAATGGCTTTTTTTTTTCAACGTTAATCCAACGTTAACGTACATGTTTAAATGAAATACATTTGTATTGAGCCGGATGACGTCATGTTTATAATAAATAGTAGTGGTCACCAAATATTCACTTTTGAGTGCATTTCTGATAACTAAATGTATTTCTTCATTTTTCCTTTTTTGGGGGGGGGGGGAAGTAAATTAAATGGCAGTGAGCATTTCAGTGTTAGTAAACGACTTCTTTTACGCAACCCTCACGCCACAAAACACAACAACGAGCTAGTGCACAACTAGTGTCACTTTCAAGGACAAAACGCTGCAAAATGAGACCTTTTGTTTTTTTGTACACCCCCCCCCCCCCCCCCACCCCACGCCCCCCGCCCCCCAACACCACCACTATAGTTGCAGCTGCACTGTTGCAAAGTCGCTTGAAGGTGACTGCAGCTGCATGCAAGTTAGTAAGTCATTGTTTTTTATACAGCACTTTTCTACAGAGAGGATCCACAACGTGCTTCACGTATAACATATACAATCAACGCATTTGAAATTGAAAAGCTGATACTGGGGGGGGATGCATTTTAGATGTAATAGACAGTGCTAGGAAAAAATATATATTCAAATAACCCCCCCAAAAATTCTTGCATTCTTATAAAAGAGTTAGCTGACTAAAATGCACGCTATTCATTTGTCTGCATGTGCAATGTTGTCTTAGAGGTGTTGACCTCGGGATGCTAAAGAAGACCTTAGAGCAGTAGTTTTTTTTTGTTTTTTTTTTGGGGGGGTGGGTTACTTTTTACTGCTGCGGCAAAGGCTCGCTTCCTCTGCGCGACGTTTCCGCCCCCCATTTTGTGACTTTATTGCTTTATTGCGGCAAAACGCCACCAGACAGCGTCATTTAAGCTCAGGGCCCTAAAGGCAGTGGGGGTGCCAAAACAAAGTTAAGGTCAAGTTAGTGGACTGTGCAATGCTGCTTCCCACGCATTCAGATGATTGTCGTGTCTTAACATTTTGGCATTTGGGCCAAGGGGTCTAATTTACAAAATTGGGCTGAAAAATGAAGCAAAATGATGAATTCTGAAGCACATCGGTGAGTGTATGAGTCAGTGTCTTTTTTCCCCCTTTTTTTTCTTTGGACGATACATCCTCTTTTTATTGTTTCTTTAACCAGACACTGATAAATAACTGGCTTCTTTTCCGTCAGACTATGACCGGTAAACAACTATTGATCCACATAGGATCTATTTTCCCTAAAAAGAGCATTTGACTCGTTTCCATTGTAACCGAATGTCGGCATTGGCAGGTCATAACTGGATGGGTGAAGTATAGCTTTTTCGACACACTAAGCATCTACTCTCTATTTCTCACTACTTCATTGTGGAGGTTTATTACAAATAACAAACAACTAAAATTAGGAGCAGACAATGGCGAGCAGTAAAGTAAACACAATAAAAACGACACTGTGGGAAACAATTACTCCATTCTCTATAGAATGAGTTTATTTTAGAGATCATTTTTTGAGAAGGCAAGGAGATTTTCGACTATTTCAACTGTTCTATATATAGCTCTCAATATATATAATTTTACTTGCCTAAAAAAGGTTCAATAATAATTGTTATTATTTATTATTACTATTATTATTACTATTAATTTAACAATTATCTATCTATGCAAACAACGACAGGATAGTTGAAAGTAAATACGGGCAAAAATAAGAACATTATTTAAAGAATAATCAGAACAAACAATCAGCATGGCAATCACAATATCAAATCTTGAAACGTAAATATTTCAATTTGTTGAAAAGAATTATACAACAAATAATTAGAGTGTTCTATAAAAACCTGAAAGTCCTTTTTAAAACATGTATTTGAATTCCTGCACTACAGAGCATATTTGCTGCAACATATTCGCAAATTGTCTTTTCTCTTTGTCCGTCAATCGGTCTGAATTAAGAAAAGACGGGAGCTAAATTAGCTTTAAGGGGCTAAATTCAATCATCCAAAATGGAACACTTCTTGCTAACAATTCCACCCCTCCACTGAGCTTTTTGAGTTTTTAACAATTCTATTTGAAGACTCCGACTTAAAGGTGTGTGTGTGTGTGTGTGTGTGTGTGTGTGTGTGTCAGTGTGCGGGTGGTGCGGTGAAGGGCGAACGCAAAAGCTGATGTCCCCTCAATAACAATAAAAGGCCCTCAGACACGAACAAAACAACTTGCTACTATTCCCTCCATTTCCCCCCATTTAAAAGTGCTTTTCCTGCTTATAACGTCATCCTACGTGTATTACAGTTCTTGTCTTGGGAACACATACTGGCAGCTATTTTACAATAGTGTGTTCCCATAATGTCATCCATCCAATGCATTGCAATACTCGTCATGAGCGCATACACACTGGATAATAGTTATATATAGATACTTAGTAAAAAAAAAAAAAAAAATACTATAAAATACTGGAACCCATTTCTACCTTCATTTTTTTATTTTGTATTATTACTAGTATTGTTTTTCCTGTTACCATTTAACTCTATGATGCTACTAATTTGGAAACATGGCCTGATAATACTAGTAAATACAAAAATAAATACAAATAAACTGCGCTTGTTGAGCCGTAAAGGTAGTTGTGTGTTGTGTGTGCGTGCGTGTGTGTGTCGCAGTTTAAGATGAAACTATTTTAAAAAATCATTCGTGTTATTTCCTCCAAATTGACAAGAATTTGTAGTCTATTTCAATTATACGTATTTCTCCCCCCACCACTATATCGAGTTGAGAATCACAAATCACGATGCGAGCATCGTGCGCGTGTGTGTGCGTGTGCGCGCGCGCGCGTGTCTTCACTCTTATTTGAACAATGATCACGCATCTTAATTGCATTTTGAGTGCATATTCCTAGAGTGAATTTCTTGTATGATTGCTTATCTGTCGTCACTCCTGGGGTGGGGGCGCTGGGTTAAAGGCGGTAGCGTTGTATTTATGCAATTGTCTGTTTTATTGCGCACGGGACAATAAAGAATGTCGAATTAGAAGCCATCATGCGCTTGTTTAACTGCGCCGAGCATCATATCGCCTCGGCGCCTGTGAGGCTTCAAGTGCATAATCACATGCGGCTCTTTGTGCCGTGGACGTGCATGTGGCCTTGGCGTTTTCCCGACGCCCTTCATTAATAAGGCTGGAGGTCAACGTCAATGCGTCCGCGCGCGTGGGGGTGGGGTGCGGTGGGGTGGGGGGGGGGGGGGGGGGGGGGAGCGAGAAGGGACGGAGCGAGGATCGCAGTGACGGCTCGCTCGTCGGAGCGCCACTTGTTGTCAATGAGCGAGATGGAATGAAAATATTGCAGAGTTCCTCTCGCTCTCCTTCTTCTCCTTGTCCGCGATGGCGCAGGAGAGGAGTTCCCCCGGCATCCAGGGAGCCAATGGAGGCTCTCCCACGGCCTCACATGAGTTTCTCAGGACAGGCTTTTTTTTTCTTTTTTTTTTTTTTAATGGCCGGTATTGATGTATGGTAATTTCTTGGCTGGGGGATCACATGACACAATTGCCTCAAGAATCGATCAAGATGTATAGCGATCCCGTTTGCGGCTCTTAGCTGGGCGAAGTTGAAGGCGCCGGAGCCGCGCAACAACTTCCTCCTCCTCCTCCTCCCCGCCGCCGCCGCCGCCGCCGCCGCCGCCGCCGCCGTCGCCGTCGCGGTCCGGCTGCAGACATGACGGACTACGACGAGCGAGCGTCCAACATGTATCTGCCCAGCTGCACTTACTACGTCTCCACGCCCGATTTCACGTCCGTCTCCTCCTTTCTGCCGCAAAACACCTCCTGCCAGGTGAATTTCCCCTACTCGGCCAACATCGGGCAACCTGTCCGGGAGGTCTCCTTCAGGGATTACGGACTGGAGCACCCCAGCAAATGGCACTACCGGGGCAACTACGCGTCCTACTACTCCTCGGAGGAGCTCATGCACCGGGATTTGATCCAGTCGTCGTTCAAGAGCGAGCCCCTGTACGGCGGCGCCCACGCCGGCGCCGGCTCGCCGTGCAACCTCTTCCCCGGGGTGGGACGCAACGGGGTCCTGCCGCAGGGCTTCGACCAGTTCTTCGACGGCGAGAAAAGCACCGCGGAGGCGCTGCCGCCGCCGCCGCCGCCGCCGCCGCCGCCGAGGCCCCGGCAGAAGATCACGAGCGACGGCGGCGAGGACGCATCCGGAGACCCCAAAGTGGACGACGCGGCGGCCAGCGCGGACGACGACTCGTCCTCCAACTGTGGCGACAAGAGCAGCCAGCAGAGTGGGTTGTATACCTCGAGCCCCTTTATTGTGGGAGCGCCCGGCGCGGACAATGGCGCGTCCTTCGCCGTGGCCGCGCGCGCCCGTGTGCGGCTTTATAAGCATGCAAACGCGTTTTATATCCCAATAAGATGTTCTTTACGGCGATAAAGGTATTTACAACGGGGAAACTGTTAAGCGATAGGCGCACGCTTGCCCTGCACTCCGGTGCCAAGCCTGCAAAACTAGCAACTGTACAACAGAGCTTTAGTGACATCATCTTTTGCTGCTCGCATTCGCAATTAAGTACAACCGAAATGCAACTCTGGTCCTATTAGCTGCATCTCTACCAACAGCCAATTTTTTTTGATTCACATATTTATTTACGCCCGATTAACAATTCCTCGAGGGAAAATTCAAAATGCAACGTACACTGTGTTGTGTATTTTACATACAACCAACCAAATTACACGTGCAGTCATGTACGTGTATAAAAGTCATATACATTTTTTTAAACTCATTTGATTGCGAATAATGCGTACAAATAAAATGCAATTTCTACCTCAAATATACATTCCTAAAATAGGGAACCAATGAGATTGATATTTGAGTTAGTCCGCAAGTAAGCGGAGGATAAATTCGTTTTAGCGCTGTTTTCATTACTGATATGGGAATAGCTTGATAAAAGTGCACTTTTTTTTTTTTTTTTTTTTGCTCATACACTGCATGGGCGCATAAAAAGGAACAACAACAACAAAACATTTTCGGTTGTGCTAATAAGTTTACATGCGAAATGTTGGCAAATTTGAGCACAATATGACTGAGGACTGAACAGGGACAATATTATTTTTTTTTTTTTTTTTGCTAGGTTACGTTTACTGATATGCTGTCCTGAATCGCCTTCAAAAGAATAATATTAATCCCATTAAAAATAAAATGATCACAAATTCTGGTTATAGAAGCAGAATTGTATTTTCACGTCATTTCCTTAGTGAGCTGGTGAAATAAAGCGTGAAAACCCCTCATTGAAGTGCACCTTTTGGTCATGTTAAGTGGACATCCGTAAACAAGCAGCGCCATATGCGTGCAACAGGGGACAAAATAAGTGGATTGGAGTTGAATTGGAAGAGATCAACTCATTACTGGGATAGGAAGAAGATTTATTTAGTCATGTTGTTTGCGCATGCTTGCGTCACGTGCGTAGAACAAGAGCCAGCGGAATGGTGTCATTTCCTGTAAATAATGTTTTTTGTTTGTTTTTTTGTTTTTAATCTAAGTGAACCTATTGACCAGTGTACATTTATTTATTTTTTTTACCAGCGCTATTCTTTTATTATGGTGCACCTTTTGGTTAACTTGCATACATTGTGCAAAATAAGTGCGTTTTACTGGTGGGAATAGTTGAAATGAGAAACTCGTTCCAAAATTTTAAGTGGCCCTTTTGGCCATTTTAGGCGTCCATATGTCTACAAAGTGTCAAAGACGTATGAAAGAATGCAAATAGGTGCGGGCTCGTGTCATTTGCAGTGCAGTCATGAATTTCTGACGGTGCCGTTAAGTATATCTGCAAACATCTTCAGGTGTGTAAAAATAGCGGCAAGATAAATGGATTACTGATGGTAATCTCATATTGTTGAGCTGGGGAACCAATGGGAAACAGCCTCACCTAATAGCATCCGGCGGCCGTATTAAATATGCATGCTTCTCTGCAAAAAACAACAACAAACAAACAAAAAAAACAGTGACTTGGAGATGGAAAAATAATGAGAAATCGCCTTAGGTGCATATGGATTGTTGAGGGGGCGTGCTTTTGGGTGCAAAAACGCGTCACTTGCAAAAATAGGGAGCACATAAGATGATTTTGTGGTCCAATATTGGAACTTGGGAACTAGAATAAAAGAGTGTTTTCGGCCATGTGAAGTGCGCAACTGTCAGTATAGGAATGAGTGCAAAATGAATGTATTTGAATGCCTTTGTCAGTGGTGGAGCACAAAGAAATTGAAGAAAAACAACAACAACAATTGTTTCCATACATATTTTGGTAATTAAGAATTAAAAAAAAAAAAAAAAAAACATCTTGTTAAGTCTTTTGCTTAAATACAAAATAAAACGATCTTGTTGTTTTCGTCCAGCCTCGTCCAGCAAGTCCCGGAAGAAAAGGTGTCCCTACTCCAAGTACCAGATCCGAGAACTTGAACGAGAGTTCTTCTTCAACGTGTACATCAACAAGGAGAAACGCCTGCAGCTCTCTCGGATGCTCAACCTGTCCGACCGCCAGGTCAAGATCTGGTTCCAGAACAGAAGGATGAAAGAGAAGAAGCTCAACCGCGACCGTCTACAGTACTTCACTGGCAATCCCCTCTTCTAACACAAACACGCATATACAATATATATGTGTATGTATACACGCCAAAGACTGCTCCCTTATGCATCATGTCAGTCGCCATGTATTTCAAACGGCAGTGTGTCGTGCCTACTGCCTTTACATTTATTTATGAAGTTCTCCTCACCTGATCAAGAACAAACTATTTCAGCCGACAGTATTTATTTGTGTGTAATGTGCATTTAAAGCGTGCATGTCATGTGGTGTCAATGTGCCAAACAAAAATGTTCAACTAAATAAGGAGCAGCTGACAACAGGGAAAGTTTGGAGAAATGTGGCTCCTCGCGCCTTTATTTCCTCTCCTTACAAACACTGGATTGTTTACTAAACCTTGAACCGTCTAGACGCAATCATAAAAGCAGCAGTAAACGTCTAAATAAGGGGCTATTGGACTTTGGAGCCCCCCACCATCCTACTTCTCCCCACGCAGACTCTCTTTTCCTGCCTCAAAGTACAGTTGCAAATATCCGACGAGCTGGAGACATTTTTTGTTTGTTTTACATTTGTGTATTGATGTTGGATATTCAACATGGACCAACGTGGATGTGGACTGTGTTTTCTCAATGGACGTTGAGCGTGAGTGCCTCATTGTGATGTGGTCAGATATGATCCAGTGCAAATTGCATAAATTCCGTGTTTATGCATTTGCAATCTGAATCGACCACCGCGTCCACTATCAGGAAGAGGGGATAGGGGCGTGAAATAAGTTTGACGAAGCGGTTAATTGCGTTGCTATTAAAGTCCAGCAGTGAAATGACACGAGCGACTGTGCGAGTCGTTTTGCAAACGTCCACAAGAGGGCAGCCTTGCAGTTTGGGAGAGTGGCAGCCAAACAGCAAAACAGCTTCATGCTGCTTTCAACACATGTTGACCTTGGGGTTGGAATTTCAGCTCTGTACCACGTATGTTTAAAGATATAGTTAAAAAAAAAAAATAATAATAATAATTTCAACTGTCTTTTTAACGTCAATTGGGGAGTGAATAACACATAACGTACAGAGACGTACTTCCCGAGGCAAATATTAGAAGTGTAATAAATATTCTCAGTATGTACAATCTTTTTTTTTTTTTTTACTTGAACGCACAAATGTTCCTGATGCTGGAATTTGTTTTTTGTTTTGTTTTAGAGGATTCCGATTAGAAATCCTCTCATTTAACGTCACACTGCAAATGTAACATGCGACATTGTATTTTGCTTTAAAACATATTTAAAAAGTGTGGCTTCCAAGCCAACAATTATGCTCACACGTATTATTTTTTAATTATTATTTTTATTTTGTGTGTGCGTGTGTGTGTGCGTGTGTGTGCGCGTGTGTGTGTGTGTGTGTGTGTGTGTGTGTGTGTGTGTGTGTGGTGACGCATGTAAAAGCCAAAATAAAACCTATTCAGTACATTTGGGCATTTCGCATCATTGACATAAATGTTCTGAATTTGCAGAATTAAAAGTATGGCTGAAACATAATCGATTTTTGTTTCATTCAGAAAATGTTACGAGCTATAAAAAGAGAGAAAATATATATATTTTTAAAAATGTACGTAAATTTAAAATATACTTTTCAAATGTTCCGATTAAATACCAAGCATTTAATTCATATAGGGACAATATTTCATAGAATTTTGTTCTTTGACGGCTTTTAATCTATTTTATGCAGCGACCCCCCATCCTACAATTTGCTCTACTTGCCTATCGGTACACGCTCGCCATCATGTGTAGACAAAACAATCTGCTCTCCTGGAATAAAATAAACCCCTCATTGTATCCACGTAGATCTAATATGTCATTGGAAACACGAGTCTCCAAAAAATATTGTTCACTTTCCAAGAACCATTTAAGAAGAGCTTTTCCCTCCTGACATTTGACCTTCAGTTATGCCTCATCAAGACAAGACAACGCAGCGAAATTCTTTACCTGCAAAGCGTGTTAAACTGCCGAATTCAATGCCGAATTTGAGTGAAAAACACAGTAAACACAACAAAGTATTCCAATGTGATTCAACGCACAGGGTTGAGCAGAAATCACGATGCAAAAACGCTAAATGTATTGTTTTTTTTGTTGTGGGCTGTGGCCTGAAAAGGAGGGTGGATGAAAACAAAGAAAACCGAGAATAATGTGGGTTTGCAATAATTTCCCACACGCTCTGCGGTTTTTGGTGTGTCTAAAACGACAATGTAAGACAGTCTCTTCAAGCAGGCCCCAGCGACCCCCAAGCCTCAACCGTCCGTCCGTCCCCCCCCCCCCCCCCCCCTCCCCAGCAACCAATTTCAAGTGCTGGGTCTAGGTGTCGCTGCAGACTGCGCCTTTGCGCAAGCGGGCTGCGTGTCAAGGCCACATTCAAAGCTCATTGGTGGGCTTGTCATGTGGTCGTCGCGTACGCTCAGCGATGTCAGGTTCCAGAGGACAGCAAAAATGTCCTTCCCCAGCAACTCTGCTGCGGCAAACCCCTTCTTAGTGGACGCACACGTTGGCGCGTGCAGGACGGACAACATGTACGCGTCGTCCGCGTCTCATGACTACGCCGTGCAAACCTGCGGACTCGTGCCATCTTTGGCCAAAAGAGGGGAGCTCGGCCACCACGGCGCGGCCGCCAGCGTCCCCTCGTATTTCGCCCACCGGTGGGGCGAAGCGGGCAGAGCGTGCAGAGCAGAGGCGCCCGTGAGTCCAAAATGTCCGTACGCACAGCAGAGCATCAAGGAGGAGGGCGACTGCTGCATGTTCTCCGATAAAAGAGTGCAACGAGTCAGCCAGCGGCAGGCAGACGTCCACGCGTACTCGCCCGACCGAGCCGACGCCCCCGAGGTTCCAGTTCCGGGCTATTTCAGACTCAGCCAAACGTACGCGCGCCACGGGAGGCGGCAGCGGGACGAGCGCGACCGCCAGCAGCCGAGCCCCACGCTGATGCAGTTGGACCGGATCGCCCCGCAAAAGCAGGAGGCCCCGCCGCGCGTCCCCGCGGCCGCGGGGAGTCCGGATCCCTGCACGTCCAGCGTGGAGGAAGACGACGACGATGAAGAGCAGGACGAAGAGGAGGAGGAGGAGGAAGAGGAGGAGAAGACGCATTCCAGTCCCGAGCTGCTGGGGCCGCGGGACGCAGGGAAAGGTGGGTTTGGCCTCCAGCGTCGTAAAAGTGCGAAGAAAACACAAGCAAGCCTCCGCGGTCATCGTGTGTCGGGAGAGCCTTATTCTCAGCGTGCGTGCGCGTACACGAAACGTTTTACAGCACTCGTAGGCCGCTTGAACATTTCATTTGTTCAAATGTGAAACTCGGGGACGCCTCGGTTCGGTTATTTTGCTGCCAAACACTGTAAGAATACAGATTGAAACTTTTCTCCAAAATTAGTCAGAAAAATGCATTTTTCTTTTTTTTTTTTTAAGTCAGAGTAAAATGCAATTGAAATATTTTAGTGTCAAGCAAGGAACGACATTTATTTGCGGAGGGGGTTCATGTTTGTTGAAATAAATGCATTTCTTTATCATGAATGTACGTGCAGTATAAAGTGAAAATTATGAGCCCCTTGCAGAACTATTAATCATATCCTTAAAATACTGCTAAATGTTTATAATATTCATAAAATGTTAAATCAGTCATGGCTCTATGTAGACACTTAGGGATGAAAAACACATTTTGAAATATATGAAAAAAAATTTAATCTAGCAAAAACCGAGATGATGTGTGAAAGATCAGATTTATTGATTTCCCCCCCCCCCTTTTCTTCAATTTGGTTTTAAAACAACACCTGAGCAGTGAATGAGGTTTGAAACCAATCCGGAACAATGACGTGACCACGACTGGTGTCACATGAAGGTTTGATGAAAAGGGACCGGACACCCTTCTCCGAAATCTTACTAAGAAGTGAGATCATCATGCCAAAAAGCAAAAAAGTCCGAGTCAGAGGGCGAATAATATTTTTTTTCAATGATTACAAATTAATAGATTTTTAAAAAGAAAACACTTTTTGGTAACACGCCAAGAAATATGACCCCCCCCCCCCCCCCCCCCCCCGCCACCCCCTAAAGAGCTCTATATACTTTTGACCTTCAGGCTGAAGCGAATTTGTTATTTGGGGTTTGGGCTAAACATATTGAAAACTATTTTACGGTTACTGCTTGACACCGGGGTGTAAACCTACCTTTTTTTTTTCTCTTCTTAGCCGTACAGACACATTTACTGCTTTTTGGTCCCAAAATGCACCGTGAGTTATTTAAGAATGCAAAAACCCAACTGTTTTTCTTTTTTTTTTTTATTAACATTAGCTGCGACTTATAACGTAAGGGCCATAATGTACCCATTGGACCGTGTGCAATGTCACTGGTAGTAGACTCTCAAAGGTCTGCTTTTCTTTAAGCTTTCACACTTGACTTTTACTGCTGTTTAGCCTTGGAGAAGGTACAAACAACCCCCAAACTAGGCCCAATTAGTTTAGATTGTAACTTGAAATGGTCTGACACCCTCAATGGCACCACTTTTTCACCCTTGACACTCGACTTTTACCACTTTTTGACTTTGGAAACGATACAAACAATCCTTAAAATAGCCCTACGTTTTTGTTATTTTTTTTATTTCTTTGTTCACAATTTGTTTTGGCTTGGCATACAAAAAAAGGTACACTACTCTTTTTTTTTTCATTATTTTTTACCACTTTCTGACCAAAAGGTACAAATAATCATCAAACCCCTGCACTAGTTTTGAATCATTGGTTTATATTGTAACTTGCAATGGCTTAGCATCATCTAAGGCACAATACCCCCCCCCCCCCCCCCCCCCGCTTGACATTTGACTTTGAACACTTTTTGGATTTAGAAAATGAACAAATAATTAATCCCCAAACTACATAAGTGTAGACTACTTGTATATGGGTTGGCCCCCTAAAAAGTAATTGTTGCTTTTGTTTACCTTTTAAAAGTGAGGATTAGCAGTACAAAAAATGGCTAGATGATGGATTTGACTTTGAGCACTTTTTGGGCTTGGATTATTATTATTATTGATTGAACAATAGTTTAAATTTTAACTTGCACTCAAAAGTACTACTTATTTTTCTTAACCCCTCAACATGTGACTTTTACCACTTTTGGTAAAGACAATCAATAAATGTACTCCTGTTTTCACATTAGTTTAGCATGAGGCACTAAAATGGACTTGTTTACTGTGTATACTGTACATCTATTTTTGTCCGAGTACTTTCATTGTGGTTATATTTAGAAGTGCTTGTTCCTATGCGGTTGATAGTATAATAGTATATTGACTTTTACAGTTTGGGAACCTATATGTACGGTTTTGGGCCTTAAATATGAGGTGTGTCAGAAAGGTTCGAGGACCAGTGCCACAAAAGATAGATTTCAAATCCAAACTGCAAGTTTTCCAATTCAAAGTCAGGCCTTCATTGCATTCCTTGGAGGATTCTTCCAGGATCCTCCACAGCTCCGTTGTCATGATGACGACCCACTTGAGCTTCGGAAAGAGGGAAAAAAAAAATGAAATCGCACAGGACCGGGTCGGGCGGGTATGTTAATGAAGCACTTAGCCAGGGACTGTCAGATGCCCAGAGCAACTTTTGCCTCTTTTCACGCACTGAATGAAGCAAAATGCCAGGATGGGGTGGGAGTGGGGGGGACTCATAGCTTGGGTTCCAAGGAAATCTTTTGTGACACCAGTCCTGGAACCTTTCTGACACACATCGTAGACTCCGTTGGCCTACTTTGAGCATGCGCTGTCCCTTGCATACATATACGTGGCTACGTGTGTGATATCACGTCTAAGCCCCAGCATATGGTTGTTTTCCCCGCAGAGCAAAACAACAACCCCCAAACCGGCAGCTGGTTGACGGCCAGGAGCGGCCGGAAGAAGCGTTCTCCCTACACCAAACACCAGACCTTGGAACTGGAGAAAGAATTCCTGTTCAACATGTACCTAACCCGAGAACGCCGCCTGGAAATCAGCAGGAGTGTGAACCTGAGCGACCGACAGGTCAAGATCTGGTTCCAGAACCGCAGGATGAAGCTCAAGAAAATGAACCGGGAATGTCGAGTGCGTGAACTGAACTGTAATCTCGCTTTCTCCTGAACTCCGACCTGTAATTCCCTGTATTAGTATTGATCAATAATGTTAGCGTTCATATCTTTTCTATGTCCGTTTATTGTGGCATTTGACATTTATTGGCGTTTCTTTTTTTTTTGTCACACTTTTTGGGTCTTAAATTATTGGACACTCACCGGTCACTTTATTAGGCACACCTGCCTGCACAATCTAATGCAATGTTTCACAGGCTTTATTGATACTACCTTTATGACGCAGCTTGTCACATTATGAAACCTATCTTGTACCTACTGAAGTGGCCAGTTTGATGTGACTTTTTTTCAGAAATGTGCATTGGGTTCAATCCATTTTAGTTGTCAGTGAATTTGAGTGTATTGTCGTACAGCCTAGTGTTTGAGTGTGAAGCATTAGCATGAGCATTAGCTCACCAGATCATCATCACGTGTGGTTATGTGTTGCATGTGTGTGGCATGTACAGTCTCTTGCAATAAAATCATCAACATTGCTTGTTTATGCCAGTAGTCTTTTTTTTTTTTTTTTTTTAAATATAGAAATATGTATAAAATGGGTGATGTACGATTCGCATTCAATGATGATTCGTATTTGGAAAAAAAAGAATAAATATACAGCTTAGCACAAATATTCAACTATTTGCAAAACTACTATGGAAATAAACAAAAAAGTAGTATGACAAATGAGCCCACGTGGAATCAAATTATGTAATTAAGTATATGGACTAATAGATTTGAGGAGCAGTCTTTAACACAAAGGGGGAGATTTTAATGCACATACACGTTGTTCTTCTTCTAATAACCCAAAATCTGATGTTGAAAATCGGTCAAGAGAAAGTCCAAAGTGTAGTTTTTGCATATGTATTGTATCAAAGTTTCATAAAAAATAAAATAAAAAATCAATCAATGCTGTATTTAAATTGCAACGTGCAGATGGCCTTCGTGGAGTCTATTCTTTTTTCCTTTTCTTTTTTTCCCCAATAGGTGGCATATGTAATCACGCGCACCCCATAAAACTTTTATTGATGCACATAAATATATGTATTATTATTATTATTCTCAATTAATAATTCACTTCAGTTTTTTCCAACTCGCTGTGAAATAAAATAAGTTAAAAAAAAAAAGAAAATATGTTTCCATGGTCGAATAGGAAGAATTAGCGCGCCTGTGATATATCCTTATTTATTTTTACAACATGTTATTACATCTATTTTACAAGGATTCTCGAACTCTATAAAGCTTTTTACTGAGTCACGGAACGACCTCTTAAGATTGCGCGTGTGGCATATTTAACTAATTGTTGACCCCTGAACGTCCTATCAGGGGGGGAAAAAAAAAAAAAAATCAAAGAAAAAAAAAAACCAAGCAGGGGTAGGCTTGATTTACTGGCAGTATTGGTAAATATGATCACGTGATCCATGTAACCAATCCGTGGAGACGCAGGCCAGCAAAAATACTATGATTGTTCATAGAGTGGAGCTTCCCCTATCAGTGCAAGTCGTTTTGTTTTGAGTGCAGCGCGAATCAAAACAAAAACAAACCAAAAAAATAATGTCTGTCGCCAGCTGCTATGCGGACGCGGTTCTGGGTCCGGACGCGGAGGACGTGTACGGCGCTCGCTTCATGCAGCCTCCCCCGCACGCGACGGCCCCTAGCAGGCCGCCAGGCGCCGGCGACCACCACGCCGACTTTTCCTCTTGCAACTTCGCCCCCAAATCCGCCGTCTTCTCCGCGTCGTGGCCGCCGGTCCACCCGCAGGGGATCTACCACCACCACCACCACCACCACCCTTTCGCGCACCAAACGGACCCGAGATGCGTCGGGGCGCGACCCTGGATGGACCCGGTCCCCAACCACGTCCCTCGCTTCGCCGGATTCCCTCCCGCCCGACGCGCGCCGTGCGCCCGGAAGTCGGAGCTTTCCCCGCCGAAGATCAGCGACAACCAGCCGGGCCAGGAGGCTGGAACTCGGGCTGTCGCCGGGGACCTTCCCGAAGCTCCGGAAAGGGCGCAGGGTGGAAGCGAGCCTTCCATCCCCAGCGAGCCCAAAGACGAGAAACAAGTTGACCCGAGTGAGTATGAGCGCATGCATGCAAATAGCCCTCCAGTGCTGATTTATAACTGCATCTGTGAGCTGACTGTGTAAAACGGGATGTTTTACTGACCCATAAAAGTGTCCTGGAGCCGACTACAACACCGCGGCCCAGTACGGACAGAACCCTCCCTATTTTTTTTTTGACTTATTACACCAGATTCTGCACTTTCTGTGTGCATGGGATGGGGTGGGGGGTGGGGGGGGGTGGTAGGTGGGGGGGGGGGGGCTCACGCACAACACGAGGCTCGTAAGGAAACACCTGGATGGAAATGTGGGATTCTATTGACTATATTTCCAAAGGCGAACGCAAGCTTCGTGGCTCCCAAACTTGTACGCTCATGCTATGCTGTGATGTGTCGTGTTGTGCACGCAGGCAACCCGGCGGCCAACTGGATCCACGCGCGCTCCAGTCGGAAGAAGCGCTGTCCCTACACCAAATATCAGACTCTGGAGCTGGAGAAGGAGTTCCTGTACAACATGTACCTGAGCCGGGACCGCCGCTTCGAGGTGGCCCGCATCCTCAGCCTGAGCGAGAGGCAAGTCAAGATCTGGTTCCAGAACCGCAGGATGAAAATGAAGAAGATGAACCGAGAAAGAGGCGGCAAGGAGCAATTATAGGATTGCACTGAGGAATGTCGTTGTTTTTTGTTTTTTTTTGGTTTGTTTTTAAAGCACTATTTCTTCAATTTTATGTTGAAGCACTCTAATATCGAGAGACGGTGTGGCTCGCGTTACAAGTGAAGCCATCATTTTCCTCACCTATTTTTTTTTCTTTTTATTTTGCAACTGGATTCGGGTGACAAAACGGGAAGCGCGTGCCGTGTGTGTGCGTGTATGTGTTGCTTAAAATGGTTTTATAAAAAATAATTTGCACGTATTTGTTTTGACTTTTTTTGTTGGAATACACACGTTTATTTTAAGGCAGGCGTGCGCGCATTAGACATATATTGTTTGCGTGTGTGTGTGTTAGTTTAGCTTACCACTGCTCATATGCAGTCTGTTGGAAAACACGTTTAATTAGAGACAGCCATGCGTGCATTTGACATATACATAAAATGTGTTAATGCGCGCGCGCGCGCGTGTATTTTCAAAGTGAAAAAAATACATTTTGTATCAATCAACATATATATATATATATATATACGTATTTATATAAACACAGTTATACCTACGCAGATATATAAATAGAAAAACGTTGTTGACGCAGTTAAAATATTTCATTTTTTTTTGGGGGGGGGGGGGGGGGAAAATCTGACAATAATAATTCAATACGAATGTCGCCGGTGCTGCAAACGAGGCAGATTAAAGAGATTATAGAGCGGCTCTCATCTAATCCCAAATAACTTTCATTGGCAACTTTTTAGTGGGGGCGTTTATGATTGGGCGATATCATTGTGCAGGTTGTGGGCTTATAATGACTTTAGAGCAGGAAGAAATAAAAGCTATAGAGATGGCGAGACGTCTGGCCTAAATGAGTTTATTGGCCCTCGCAGTCAGTAATTAAAGCGAGCCCCTTTGAAAGCTCCTTTTTCCTCTGCGGGCCCTTTTTTTTGTGTGTGCTTGTGTTGCTGACAATCAAAATGTGGACACAGGGGTGTCTGGCCGATGGATTGTTGCACAGGAAATCACCCCCACATCTTAATGGTCACATTAATTCATCAACTCTGCTTCCCACTGATGGGAAACTAAACTTCACTTGGACTGCGTACGTGCACTTTTGTTTTGTTTTGTGTCAAATAGTCAGGACTGGATGTCGAATAGAGACACCGAACTAACTTTTTGGGGATCACGTTTGTGCATATACACTCGCCGTGGAGCAGTAAGTTTTAAAATGAGGAGCCGTGTGCCGCTAGAGGGCGCTGTGGTTCCTTTAGTACCAACCAAACACGATGGCAACAATAGGCGCATTTCAATACAGTATACGTTGATTAAAAAGGTGTTAAAAAGGCCAAAATGCTCATAGTAATCATGAGCCATGTACCATACATTTTTCAAACCAAAGTAAAAAATAAAGTAGGTAATAGTTACAAGTCATACTTAAACATGAAAAAACGGTCCGCTGATGATGAAAAATAATGGATATTTGATAAAAATATATATTTGATGTAATTATTTTTAAATACATTTTTTTGTCACGCCCATAAGGTCAGCTACCAAAAACAGGAAGTTGATTCTTTGCATTGGGTCTTTTGCAAAAAGGTTGCTCAAATATTTGGCTGTACCCTAACTGTGTGCACGCTATATATAGCATGGGAGGCTGATACAGCCAGTATTGTCGAAAGTATACTGAACGCAATACTTGAGTCAAAGTACAAGAATGCTAATGGCAAATAACTTTGGTAGAAGTTAAAGCCACCTTGTAGAATATTAGTAAAAGTCTTAAAGTGTCTTAAAGTATCTGAGATTTGCCAGTATTCTTATATTACATGTACTTAAGTATGGAAGTAAAAGTATATATATATATATATATATATATTTTTTTTTTTAAAACGCCAGTGGTTAGAATTTCAATTTCTAATTTTATTTCATGGAATTTTATTTGTTTACTTCAGTGGTGAAATTCAAGACCTGCAGGTCAGGCATTACGTCCCAGAACGAGTTCTTTGGATTCCGTTTTGTATGTAACGTAACGAAGATGATTAGGGGGGGAAATATCTGTATTAAAAGCTTGTAATGGAGTAACAGTGAAATTGGCCAGGAATATAAATAACGAAGTAGTAGACCGAATACAATAGACAGAAATATTCTCATTCAGTAGAGTGACTCAATATGTGTACTCCGTTACATTACAAGACTGAATATAGCCCAAATGCTTTTTCTACAAATATCTGCAAAGATAAAATCAGTTGCTGCGAATGTGCGTGTGCGCGCACGTTCTGAGGTTAACAGTCGTTCAGTCGTCGCCATAAATGTGAGGACTGCAACGAGGATGAATGTTAGGCTGTTCCAGGAAATCTAAACCAATGGAGTAGTATAAAGATAATGAATGGTCATGTCACAAGGCTGAATGCTCAAAATTCATGCACTTTGTATTTGCCAGCTTCTACATCGCCTTAGAGCTGTGCTAACTTACACATTTGAACATGCACACCTCATCTCCAAATGCCTCTCGTGTTGTCATGTGCTATTATGCTACACTATAACAAATATGAAGACCACTGGGCGAGTGGTAATATTTGTCTGCCATGCAATTCTAAAAAAAACCAAATCAAACCTCGCTGAGGAACTCGTAGAAAAGGAATAAAAAATAAAAGAAAATTTAAAAAAAGAAAAAAAAGTCACCCACATAGCTCAAAAGATGTAATAATAAATTGCATTACCCCCCACCCCCCCCCGCCGTACATTTATTATTGCCCTCGTAAGACTAAAAAATGTTCCCCACTCCTTCTGTAGAACAATTAAATTTGATGCTAAAGTTTACAATATACACTCAAGTCAAAAATTTTATACTTTAATAATGAATCATAAACACTTTGGAAACGGCTGGAATATAAATATAAAAAGGCTACTGGGTCAGCTGGCATACAGGGGCCTAACTATATGGGAGACTAAAATGGTTTTCTATTATTATAATGATACACTGCTATATTATTACTGCCTATATTATTTTTTCTACATGCCAGGAACACTCACATGAGGTTTTATTGGCGCGCCTGTCTGTGACGTCACTGTCAAGTTTCTCCCCCCCCCCCCCCCCCCCACAAAGCACATAAAACAGACGCACAAAAACTACGTCATCACCTGGCAAACGTTCCACTTCCAGTAATTAGTTTTTTGTTTTTTTTTAAACGTCAAATGTGTGACACAGTGTTGACAAACACACTTAAAATAAACTGTTAGGTCGAGTGGCGCAAAGGTGAACTATTAATAAGCCGTGTTAACTTTTTTCTCTCTTTTTTTTAAATATAGCTTGTCAACAGTACGAGCTAATTTACAGTTTTTTTTTTTTTTTTTTTTTTTTTAGCTTCCTTGCCGACACTAATTTTTGTTGACTCCTCCTTTGTCCGATTTCGATATGATGATAAGCCAAGCAGAAGTGATTGAAAATGTATCATAAATGAACTTGAAATACAACCACCAAATGCAGCAGACTTCCGATGAGAACTGAAAAATATGGCTATTCTTTCTATTAAATATCATTGCACGAATAAAGATCACGTAGCATTCCTTACAAACCATACGTTGACGCCCCGTCACTAAAGGCCGTAACCATGTGATTCCTATTAGCCAATAAGCAAAGAAATCATTTCCATACCAAAACAGGTATTAAAATGACTACAAAGTATGAAAAGTCTTTGAATATGCTATTTTTTTTTAATACTGTTGCATTATTGATGCTATTCATCTTGTACATTCATTACATTTTAAAGCGTGTATATAGGTTTGTGACCTAAAAGAGAAGAGTCGACGATAATAAAATACAAAAGCGTGGTGAAAAGATAACCAAGTGAGACTAGAAATAAAGTGCAGCTGCCCAGCCTGCGTCCTGATTGCTCTTGGAAATGATCTTCTCGTCCATCATTTCACCACCAATATAGTTTTATCCTTACACACGCACAAAAGGCCCGCAATGCGAACAAAGAAGATGCAGCTCCAGATATCCCATAAACATACGCAACAGCGCGGGTTTAAAATGCTTAGACAAAAGTAGTTTTCTATTTTTTTTTCTTTGTAAAATCCTCGTGTGGGATTTTGCTCGGTGACAAAAGAGGAACAAAAATACGATTTGAGGTCTTTTTGTAGTTTGGTAAACACTGCACCGTCTCTCCCGTCATTCATTAAAAAAACAAACAAACAAACAAAACTTTAAGTCATTTTAACTTACAATCACAATATCGATTAAAAATGCATGTATTGTACTGTACATGTGTAAAATACTAATATGCATGCTAAAAAAAAAATTGTTTTTTTTTTTTTTCCTTTTCTCCCCAATATCTGTGTAGATTCGCAGTCATCCAGGTCAAGGCTGAATCGAGGTATAACTGGATTCTTACTTGCTGTTTTTTTTTTTTTCTTCTTGTTTTCCGAAAACGTCGAAATATGACTGAGGCCATTCTACTGTTAGGCTCAGGATATGCATTTCTCGTGGGAAGTGGTAGATTTTGTAGCTCTTTACGCAGCGAAAGGAGCAAAGGAGGTTGGCGGGGCCCCTCGCCTTTATGCGCCCAAAAAATAGGAAGAGTTACTGCGGTGGAAATTCCTTTTTTTGTGAGAGGACAATTTACAACTTGGCACAAGACGCTTTTATGTGCTTCTATGGCCTGTCATTGGATGCCACAGGTCATGTGCGCGAGCCAGCAAACGTTTTCATGGCTCTTTTGCTCATTTCCCATGCAGACAGGCAGGCAAGCAAGCAAGCCCCCCCCGCGCTCCCCCCCCCCGTCCCCCCCCATGTCCCCCTCCTCTCCCCATCACCTCATTCTGCGTCTCGATGATCTCCAAACCAATACGACGCGGTGGAGCTTTCTGTAAAAATTGCCAGTCGGTCTGCTCGCTTGATCGAGGTGCGATCGCAAGTGTGCGCGCCTGCAGGAGCGTCAACTTCTGCGACTTTCCACCGCTGAGGATCCAACGTCGACGACGAAACATGGATTATCCGCCATCGATTTGTAAGTTGTTTTTATTTTTTATTTTTTGGGGGTCACGACTGTGTGTTTGACAGCTTTCTGTTGCACTAGTCATGCCAAGCAGAGCATGTGAGTTCGTTTGAACGCACTGCGGATGAGCTAATAATCATCGCATTTGGGGAAAATAATGTGCAAGCGTCCTTTTAATCAAGGAAGAAACAAGGAGCATTTCTGACAACGTCGCACGCAATACAGTGTATGCGTTTAGCAATCGATTGCTTCTGTCTGAGAGGTTTCTCTTTTTTTTTGGGATGCAAGTGATTTCTCCTGTCATTACAAATGTTAAGACATGCATTCCAAACGAGTTCACGTGTGCATTCAGTGTACATCCCTCCTGGATTTACACCTTTTCGCTTTTAGTGGACAAACAGACGAACCGTCTTGCAAATTGCGACGTCCCAAATACTGTGGTCCCATTTTGCTTCATATTAATTCACAGCCGTGCATGTCTTCTCTATGCTGGGGAGGAAGTGTGCGTTTTCCCCTCGCTGCTGCTCTTCAGCTGCATGCATGGAGATGGGGGCCCGAGTGAACAAAGACAGTATTTCAGTGCGGCCTGACAGGCAGCTGCGAAAGTATTTACAGCCTCACTGCAATGCGGCAAAATGGAGGCTGCAAGAACAGCACACACACCAGCACTATAGTAGCCTGCAGACACACACACACACACACACACACACACACACACACTTATTCACGCCATCTTTCTGCCCTTAAATATGAATGTTGCTTCTATATTCGTATTAGTCTTTGATTACATCCACATGCCATACAAAGAACTTGCAAATATCCTTAGAGATTGCAATTTGCTCTAAGTCAATGCGGAAACGTGGATTCACTGTTTGACTGAAACACAATATTTGCAGTGTAATAAGTTTGTGTTTTAAATATCTATGGCACGTTTTTAGTTGAATGTTCAGTGAGACATCTTTTGACCACAAAGGCCTGTAAAGGTTTCAGACACTGCACTGCAGCAGTCTCAAGACTCAAGTCAGCCCCTGCAAACAGCAAGAAAGAAAACTCCATAGGAAGACTCAACGAAATAAAGTAGAAGTTAATTTCGATTTCGAACAGGTGCCCCCTGTAGCATGCTCCTCGCATCACGTCCCACTCAATACCTTTTGGATGTGGGGAGGAGAGAGGGGGGAGGGAGGGAGGGAGGGAGGGAGGGAGGAAAAGAGGAGGTGCAATCCAGCAGCAACCAGCAGAAGGCGGTGTTGCTCAACAATCAGCCTCGGTTTCCAATGGAGCGGCGCTCTGATTGGCTGGGAAGCTCTGTCACATGACTGCATTTGCTTGTCTTTTTCCTCAAAGGAGGTTTGGGGAACGTCACTGGCCATTTTTATGTTGGACTTGTGTTGCATGAAAGCAGCTTTAAAACAGGTTACACTTTGGCTTGATGTCGTCAGCGGTGTATTTATTTAACTTGAGGTTTATTATTGCGGTTTTGAAGTTTAGAGCAATTTAGAGCAAAGGCAATTAGGGAGGTAGAGTGCCATATACAAAGTATCACCATCATCGTCATCATCATCATCATCACCACCACCAGCACCGTCGGGAACAGGAGAATTGGCTGAAGCGTGAATGGCGTCACCGTTTTGGGGTTACTAACATGACTGAAATCAGTGACTCGCATGCAACCAATGAGTGAGAGATCATCAGGTGCGCCTCGGGAAATTCGGCTCAATTCTTGGCATTCCAATGTCACTTCATCGCTCCGAAAAGCATTATGCATTTACTCCAAATAATGCATCTTTGTTCGTCTATCTATGGTAGCGACTTATAATGACAGGCGGAAGGATGCAATGCTCTTCCGCTAGATGGCAGAAGGTACAGTTAAGCCGTGTATCCACCTGTTGCCACGGGTTCACGGAAGCAGGCCCAGATTGCACGCTAAGTGCACTTGTCATTCAATTGGGACAAGATGATCGTTGTTTTATCATTTTGTCCTTTGGTGGTGTGCAGTGAGATTTTTCTAAAATTGGCTCAGTAAACGTGAAACACTGACATACTGTAAGTCATGCATACTACTACCAATAATAATAATTTTAGGGGTGCTTAAATGAATTGTCCATTTCACGACACATTTTTGAATCCTACTAATTTAACAATGATAATAGTAGGAATACAAAATAAATAAATATCAATTAAATGCTAGAATCAGAATCATCTTTATTTGCCAAGTATGTCCATATAAATACGCAAGAAATTTGTCACTCGAGTACGACAACAGACAGTTGTAGTTATCTGGTAATGCCGGTACAAAAATTTCTATTTTTTTGGACAACTGTGCAAAAAGATGCAGAGTCCTCTAGCACCTAGAGCAGTTCGAATGACTAATATTGCAATAGTCCGGTGCAATGACCATTGACTTCAAGCGAGCAGTGCGATTATCTGGGACAATGTTGATTGTGCAAATGTTGCAGATACTCCGCAGTCAGTGTGCAAATGGAGCAGATGCTACTCTGGCATGAGTGGCCAGTATTGGTCAACAGCAGATATGCAAATAGCGCAGCGTGGCGAGACGACTACAGTGAGTGCACGAGTAACGTATCATTGGCCCGACAGAAATGTGACAGCAAATTGTCCATTTCATGACACATTTTTGAATCCTACTAATTAATAAGAAGAGTAATAATAATAAGATAATTGACATTATTATATCAGTATGATTTTTAGGGTGGCTTAAATGGAAGGTGTCCATTTCAGTGCACACGTGTTGCCAGTGGTGTCACGACAATTGTGACCTCCCTCCCTCCCTCCTTCCCTCCTTCCCTCCTTCCTTCCTTGCCTGCCGTGTAGCCTCACCGCCATGATTGCGGAAGTGCAACTTTGGAGGGTTATTTATGGGCGCGCGCGCGCGCGCTCTCCTGAGTGGCTGAGAGGAAACACGTGACGCCATTAAAGTTTGCTTTATGGCCCGTGGCTTGACAAGACAAAATATAATTGTCATTGTGTATCGGCGAGCTGCTCCAGATGGGCCGGAGAGGAGCAAGCTCGGCCGGCTGCGCGTCGGACGTGGAGGTGGTGGAGGAGATTGTGGAGGTGATGGTGGTGTGTGTGTCGCCGGCACTGCGGTAAGACGGCTTTTTGAAAGCCTTTGCTGTATGGCCTTATGATGTCACACATACCTAACGCTGTTTCCTGCGTGGAAAATGGGGGCGGCTGCCGTGGGGGGAATGGAGTGGGGGCTTCCGGAGATGACGTTCGGCATGACTTTTTTTTTAATGGGGATTTTTTTTTTTTTTTTTTTTCTATTTCGAATTTGATTTATATTCAACGCGTGGCCTTAAATATGTACATTTCTTGTTGAAAATCACAGCTGAGCTTTTCTGATGATCAACTAAACTTACGCATGCATTGCTTCTCCCGGGCATGCACGTTCTGCTTTTGAACGGTAGGAATTGAGGACCGAGAAATAAAAAAAATAATAATCATAAAATAAAAATCACATTATTATTAAAAGATCACAAATATTTGTCACATGTGGCCTACAGCTCCAAAGGCCCGATGAACATTTGACCACATCGGAAAACACATCTAAATTACACTATACGCACTGCTATGTTTCGAATTTAGCAATTTAGCTTGCTTACTTAATTGAACAAAGTGTCCAAATGTGATATCAAATCATTCTGCTCTCTGTACGGTGGTATTTTGAGCTCTTCAAATGTAGAAATCCCTGAAATAGTGCCGAGTGAAAAAGAGGCCAAAACACTTCCTCTGAGTGTTGAGTTGAAAAACGCTGACTGTTTCATTCTTTTGTGCTGCATTTGGGCTTTGACCCGTCTCAAGTGCCGGCCTGGCGGCCAAGGTGAAAGGCAGGTCAGGCTGTCTCACAAACACACGCACACACATTGGTGCAATTACTGGTGCATCTTTTTCACATTTGTACACAGGCTTAAAACAATTGGGAACGAAGTTTGTGACGCCCTGCAAAGTTTCATCATGTTGATCCTGCTTTTCATTTGATCATTCAAGAAATTTTACTTAGCATCTTTTTTTTTTTAAAGAGTATTTGGCGGCAAAATACTTATTATTACATGGTATATGGATATATATATATATAACCTGCTGATGTTTTTTCTTCTTCCAGTAAAACTCACATTAATTGCAACGTAATTCTCTGTGGGCACAACATTCACGTTGACTTCAAATTTGTATTTTGATCACCCACTGGATCAACATGACAATATATATATATATATATATATATATATATATATATAATTAAGGTTCATTTGCTCTATACAACAATTAATCAGTAAGAGTGAAAGCTTGGATGCAGAGCTGTTTAAGTAGCTGCCACTGAGCTTATAGTTAATGGCTAAAAGGGAATTGGTCAAGTTATGCCCCCTTTCAGCTGTCAGAGGGGCTGAGAAATATATATATTTTTGTGTGTGGGGGGGGGGGGGGTTACTTTGGGAAATGATTTGGTGTGACCTCCTTAGCCTGTGTGAGGAAAAAAAAAAAACTGCATTAAGGTTGAGTTACATGGCCGGAGATTTCATTTACAATCCCCAAAAATAAAGGTGCTTCAGAGTATCTAAATTGGAATCCTGGTTCTGTAAGAGCACCATTAGACCCCATTGGGGTTCTTCAGTGGTACTTGGCTGGTTCTTTAGAAAGCTGAAACTTCTATATAGCATCGTGGAGTCCTTCAAAGGTTATAATTACCATTGGATTATGATTGGTCCTATATAGAACTATTAAGAAGTGGTGCTAAAGAGTACCCAGAAGCAGCTTCTCGATGTGCACAAGCCAAAGAACCACATTTGAGGACTATATAGAACTTTTACTTTGATTTTTTTGGTGTGTCTTGAGAAATATTTGTCACCATTTGGAGGATTTTTTTACATTATAACAAATGAATAGAACCCAAATTAGCTTTAGGAAAACAACTCAAATGCTAACTTTGAATTTTAATGTATGAATATATTGTTGCATTATTAAGTTGGATAGAGATTTAATTTCATGATGAGAGAAATTTGGCTCCATTTGGAGGATTTCTGGATTTAAAAAAAAATGAAATCAAACATTAACTACAGGAAATGAGCTCCAATGCTAAATTTGAATGTAAAGAGATGAAGTGATTTTTGCATTAGTAATTCTGATAGATTTGATTCCTCCTGAAGGAAATTTGGCACGATTTGAGGCATTTCTGCATTATAAAATTTTTAAATAAAACGTAAATTAGCTATGGAAATGAACTCAAATGCCAACTTTAAATATAAAGAGGTTAACTCGTTGTTGCACTATTTTATGTTGGACAGCAATTTGATTAAACCTGAAGTTGGCAACATTTGGAGGAGTTCTGCTTTTTAAAAAATGAAATCAAACCCAAATTAGATGGAATATGACACCGTTTGAAGGCTGTCTAAAATCTAAATGACAGTAAAACCTAAATTAGCTAAAGGAAATTCACTCAAATGCGCACTCTCAATTAGAAGAGGTCCATAAATTGTTGCATTCATATTCCAAAAGAGACATCAGAAAAGTCAAACATATTTAAAAGACTATTCTAAAACCGCAGGGAGACGACAGACCAACCATACCCCCCCCCCCCCCCCAACCCCCCCACCCACCCTTGACATTTATAATTGAGAGGAATGTCAAGAAGAAGCCTGAATAACTGGGTCATTATCAACAGGCAAATTGCAGGAAAACACACGCACACAGGAAGCAAGTCTATGGGGAAAAAAAAAAGTTTCCAAATGAAGACGTTTGCATGACTTGGCTCTCGACACTTGCAAGATCAGCTCTTGTTGCCGTTGTTATGATTGTTGTTACACCAGTGACGCCTCCCGTCGTCTATATATACCCTGTAGAACCGAATTTGTGTGATGAAAGTCCAGTCACAGATTCGATTCTAGGGGAGTATATGGTCGATGAAAAGACTGCGATGTATTGACATCCTCGGATTAAGGCAAACATCGCACACGCCTCCCCTGCTCTTGTTTCTCGGCTTAATGAATGATTCCCAGAGGCGGCCAATTGTTTGCGAGGCATGGCAGCAGAAGATGAAGGGATGAGCTTGGTGTAACTTTTGGATGACCCCCCACCCCCACCCCCCCCCACCCCCTTGACAAAGACAGTCGCCATCAATTGTCCTCACTCTGCTTTTATAGCAGGGGGCTTCTTCTTTGTCGCTTTTCAAAAGCTCACATGAGGGCTGCAGAGCTTGTTGGTTGCTTTACTCTCGTTCCTCTTTAGCATTAAATGAGAGGAATAAAGTGGTTTTGTTCTCTCGGGGGGGGGGGGGGGGGTGGACCTTCATTTTGCAGACGTGCGAGCAAGCAGATGTCTGAAGGTTTATTTTTCCTGCAGGAGTCTAATTAGGGGCATATTTGGAGAGGATGAAATTGCTCTTTAGTTGTATGTTTACCCGTGCGAGCAGCAGCGTCACCTCCATTGGCCCGCACGGTCACATGGTCCGCTAACTTTATTCAGTTGACACCAAAGTAGGAGGGCTTTATGGAGGGAGGAAAAAAGACAACTGGAGAAAAATTAGTATTTTCTACCTTCGCAAATTAATGGCCATGACTTCGTATATGGTGAACTCCAAATATGTGGACCCCAAATTTCCTCCCTGCGAGGAATATTCGCAGAATAACTACATACCTGAGCAGGGCTCGGACTACTTCAACCCCTCGCAGGACACTGACTTTCAGCAGCCGGCGATCTACCCACGCGAGAACTACACCGAGCAAGCGTTCGGCTGCAACTCAGTGCAGGAGTCTCCGGTGCAGCCGCGGGGTCACGTCCACGACACAGCCGGCCGGTCGAGCCCCTACGGCGCACAGACAGAGCCGGGCGACTCGGTCCACGTGGCCGCAGCCAGGACGTGTGGACAGCGGAACACAAAGAGCCCGAACGGCATCCAAGGAAAGCAGTCCGCGGTAGTTTACCCCTGGATGAAGAAAGTGCACGTCACCACGGGTAAGCTCGCCTTTTACGCGCGCGTGACGCGCTGCCGTACTTCGGAGATCATGCGGTGTAATGTTTATGGGAGCCTTTGAAAGGCCTTGCCAATTACACGAGTCGTAAATTTGATAGCTGGGGGGACAGGCCGCGAAACAGGCGAACGTCTAAAAAGCTCAAGGCTGGCTGGCGTTTCCTTTTATTTGTGCGTGGAGAAAAAAATAAATCAACAAAAACAACAACAACACTTTTCACATTTCGCTTCCTAAATAATAATGCTCTTTTTTTTTTGGGTTGTTGTTTCTTTCCTTGCAGTGAACCCGGATTACACAGGTTCCGAGCCCAAACGCTCGAGAACCGCTTACACGCGGCAGCAAGTTCTGGAGCTGGAGAAGGAGTTCCACTTTAACCGCTACCTGACCAGAAGGCGCCGCATCGAGATCGCACACACGCTTTGCCTGTCCGAGAGGCAGATTAAAATTTGGTTCCAGAACAGGAGGATGAAGTGGAAGAAGGACCACAAACTGCCGAACACTAAGGGCAGGTCGGTGCCGACCCCCGGCCACCTGCAAAGCCTCCACAAGGACAACCACATTGACATCACCTCCTTATAAACAAGGAAGAAATTCACTTGCATCGGACTTTTTGCATGGAGTGAACTCGTTTTTTTTTAATTTTTTTTTTTACTATTTTTTATTTAACAAAAAAAAAAAAAATCAGTATTGACCTGAGCCTAAGATATTAAAATAATAATAAATAAATAAATCAGTATTTTACCGCAGAAGCCCGACATACTTCCGGCAAACAGGCACCACCAATTCAACCAAACATTTTTTTGTTTTTATTATTATTACTTTTCTTTTTTTGATTGGGGGGCGGGGGGCTCAGTGAGGACATCCACTTTTTGTGGATTTAACAGTGTCGTCTGTCGCGGATTCACGCGGTCTTATAGGCTTAAGTAGCTTTATTTAGCACAGGGATGCCATTCGTTCAAATGGCACACATACAAAAAAAAAAAAAAAAAAAAAAAAAAAAAAAGCTCCTCTCTCAGTAATGCACAATTCACTTGAAGGAAAAAAATTGCAAACAGGAAAGGAACTCATACATTTCGTTCTTACTTCGTTACGTTTGTTTTAACTTATTTTGTACGATAAAAAGCATTTTTCCTTTTAAGTATTCCGACATAAGCATTCCTTATACGAATAGCCATTCTTCTTCTCTGTTGAAATTTTCCCTTTCCTGTCATGCCAATTTATTTTTGTAATTCTTCCTGGATGACATCGAATGTGTTTGAAATATTGCGGATATTTAGGTGAATGTTTAATTTTATTTATTTGCTTAAAAAGTGTACATTTTCGTATACCGCTGGCGCGCGCACGATGACACGAATGCTATTGCTTCAGTAACCTTTTGAAATTATACGTTTGCGCATGGCTTTATCTCAAGTTTCGTCTTAGTTTAATGTGAGAATGTGTTTTGCCTTCTTTAGTTACACAAAAGCAGTGGGGGTGTCGTGTCAGGTTTTATTTATATTAAAAAAAAAAAAAAAAAAAAAAAAAAAGAAGAGAGATTTGTTTTCATTTTTTAACCGCCATTGTCTGAAGACAAGCGAAGGCCCAGAAGCTCTCCCAGCCCGTGGACATCTTCTCTTTTTGGGCGAAGGTTGGTGGCAGGTTCATTCAGGGGACACGCTGCAGCCGCAAGGGCTGACCCCCGACACCCCTGACCCGGCCGGACAAGCTGCATTTTCTCCTTTTTCGCCCTCACAAACAAGCATTCGAAGCATTCAAAGCGAGACGGTGCGTGACTTCTCCAGCGGACTTCTTTCTATCCCCCCCCCCCTAAAAAAGGCACAGCATATATCTGATGTTCCGATATAGGCGTCATTGTCGACATGCAATGTCTTTTACCGGTCTTATTTTTGTACATGCTTTCTACCTTGTATTTGTGCATCGGGATGTGAGAAGTATATTGGAAACAAATAAAGATTTCTACTGATTATGCATTTAAATGATGTCGGAAAGGGAAAAGTGTCTGATTTCAATCAATCAATTCAACCATTCTAAAAGAAAATAAATAATTATGCAATGGATGGAAGATTTGTAATTTTTAAAAAATGTGTGTAAGCCTCACTTACAAAACAATATTGGCCATTTATTATTTGTATTTTGATTTTATTGTGACGCCACATGCACGGGCGCTTTTAGAACACATTCCACAAATGTGCGCCTTTTGGCTACTTTCAAGCATAAACGTCTAAACGTGGACTAAAATCATAACAAGGAAGCGAGTTAATTCATTCCGAATTGCATACATTTGGAGAAGATACGATAAAGCCCACCCAATTGCTGCAAGATCAAATGTTACACAATGAGAACGCCTTTCATCTCTTATGCGCAGTCTTAACTTCAACGCTGATCCTGACTTATGGTCCTTATTTCATTCTTTTCTTCCTCCTTTCATTTCTGTCCTTGCTTCTTTTATGCTCCTTTCCGAAATACAAAAGCAATCAAAACAACACATTCACTCAACTAAAATCATATATATATATTTTTTTTGGGCGTGGGGGGGTGGACGTGGACAGAAAGTGCCACATAACGCAAAAACCCTTTGGCTTGAAGTGAAGATGTTTTTTTAAGTCAAATTATATTTTGATTTGGTTTGAGAGGAGTGAAGTTTTCTTCCAGTCAAAGTGAACTGCGAACCACTGGTTTACAATTAAACTCACGCACTTCAGATGAACGACGTTCGCATGAACAATAATTTCACTCCCCCCACCCCTAAGTGTAGTGCACGAAGCGAGGCTATTTGTTGTACCCATTCATATATATATATATGATATATATATATATATATCATATATATATATATATATATATATATATATATGAATGAAACTATATATATGAATGAATATATATATGAATGAAACTAAATGCCTCAAAAATAGCGATACAAATTCACGATGAGGACTATTCAATAATTCTGCCACATGGTAAAGGACACGGTACTTTTGTGTAAACGTTCAGTGACTTCTTTTTTTTTTTTTTTTTTTTGAAATATGGCTTGATAAAATGCATTTTATTTCAATTGGGATGTGATTATTTGCTGTAAAATCACAACAGTGTAAACGGGGAGATGACTCATTCATTTTGTAATACTGCCCAAACTGCAGTGAAAATGCTCCAAATGGAACATGCATATGAATAAACTATGCCATATTCAAGATGATTTCATATGACACCAATTATTATTATTTGTCGGGAAAGATCTTGCAGCTCCTATTAATATCACACAAAAGGCCTCGAACAAGAACACACACACACATCCACCATGCAATTCAGGCTCTCTTGTGTGTCCGTCTGCCTTCTAATAAAATCAAAGTGATGTCCTTGAACGCATCACGATGGATGCTGAGGACGGATGGATGCCGCGCGCCCCATTAATATTCGCATATGATTGAATAGCAAAGGGTGTGATTGGACTGCACATGTTGGGGTGAGCAGCCGCGCTGACCTACATGTGCGCGCACCAATAAATGGCAGCCATAGGCGCCGTGCCACTTCCAATGACAGCCGCAACCGCTGCCGGGAAGAACAAGCATGCGCCAAGGCTGCCGCCGCTGCTGCTGCTGCTGCTGCTGCTGCTGCTGATCACCATCCGGCCATTTTTGACGCTGCCTCACGCTCCGCTTCTTTCCCTCCGCCTTCCTTCTCTTGACAACAACACAGTGCGCCGTCTTTTTGGGGCGCATTAGCAGAAAAAGCCACGCTGACACCATCTCGCTATAAGATTAAGCCCCCCCCCCCCCCTCCGCACGACCACCACCACCACCACCCCTCTCTCTGAGATCACGTGACCGGCCCGATAATTAATGCAGCTCCCCAACGCCCCCCTCGAAGCTCGGCGTCGTCATTAATCGCGAGGACTCTATCTAGACTTGAAAAACTGAAAAGATCCTCCTAAGGAGAGGGCAAAAAAAAACAAAACAATAATAGCCTCTAAGCAGCACAGCAGCGTCCGGAGCGACACATCCGAACGTGCGGATGCTCGGGTAGGTCCGATTATTCACTGCATCTTCCTTGTGTGCCCACTATGATTTGATGCATAGCGGTGTTTGGTGTGTACGATACAGTATGCCTGCTCAGTGTGGATGCGCCTTTAAAAATTCACTTGCAAAATGCCCCCCCCCCAAAAAAAAAAAAAAAAAATACTATTTGTTTTGTTTTTATCGACTACGTATTTGCAATGTTCTTTTTTTTTTCTTCTTTTTTAATTTGGTTAGAGGTGCAAGCTTGGCCGGGGCTGACACTTCTGGATCCTTGTAAATCATTCCCAGTAATTCCTGAAAGGGTGTGAGGGAGGGCGAAAGAGGGGGTGGGGAGGAAGGTGTGGGGGCAAGGGGGGGGGGGGGCGAAAACTGTAAATCTTTCACTTTTATTACCCTGTGCGAACATATGCTGCGACAGTAGCAGTCCTGAATCTTTTTCTTCACAGCGAGCACAAAAGCCCGACGCTCCAAACCTTCGCCTGCATCCCAAATGCTGTCCTCCCTTCGTTGTGTTATTGAAAGAACACACTTGTTTTCTCCCTGTCATTCTCGAGAACAATGGCCTTACCTTTCGTGTTGCCTTGCTATGATAATGTGATTTATTTTGTGTGCCATAAATAACACATTTGTGCTTTTTTTTTTTTTTTTTGGGTGTAAATTAAGGTTGTTGTTGTTGTTTTTTTTCAATCTTGCACGTTTTGCGACTGGCTTCGTTGCAGGAGTGAAGGAAATTCATCCTGCCCAAAATAATGCGGACGCAGGAAATAAACGGCAGGCTTTCTGTCCAAATGGATTGGTGAGATGGAGGAAGAACAATCACGTGAACAAATACGCTTGCATCTCGCAGGGCAGTGCCTTTATTTGTCATCATAAAGCTCCCCCCTCCTCCCCAAAACGAAATATTCTTCTGTTTAGTTCCCAAATCTACACGGGGCCTTACACTTGAATTCCTGCTTTTTCATTTGGTGATTGATTGCCAGCGAGGGTTTTTTTTTCTTTTTTTCCTCCCCCTCTTTCCTCTCCTTGCTGTGCAGAAATAAGGATACCCAATGTTGGCTTTTTATTGGTAGCCGAGCCCTTGCACTCTATCGGGAATACTGTCTCCACTGGTGTATGGAAATGTCTGCAAAAGAGCAAGATCAGGTTTAGGACAGCATTGTCTGCACACAAAAGGCGAGCTGAAGGATTTATTCGCGAAGGAGTCGGAGAGTGAGCTCGCTATCCGCTTTTTCTTTTTACTGTAAATGATGAATTGACGCCCAGGTAAGCAGCTGCATGGCGCAAAAGCAACCTTTAAGCAGGTTAATTTGATGCAAGCGCGTGATTTATTCCACTCGGAGGCGGAGGACGCTCGTTAAAGTGGTCGTCGTGCAATGGAGGATGCAGACCGACACCCCCCCCCCCCCCCAAAAAAAGGAGGCAGATTCTTAATTCTGGAAGGGAAAAGCCAAATATGATGGAGACGGAACTCGGTGCACTTTTCAGCTCATTTCCACGCGAGCCAGAGCGAAGGAAAAAGTAGAAGGCACTTTTCTTCTTTTTGACTCCCGGATCGTAAATCACATTAATTTGTTGTCTTATCGTCACAATGGCGTTTGCCGTGATTTATGTGGTTTGAGCTGCTTGGCTTTGTTTAAAAAAAAAAAACCTCAACTCATTGGTTGGGATTCGCGGACAAAGGGAAACCTTTTACATTTCTTTGCAGCATTTTTAGCCTTTAATTAAAACAATTTAAAATTACGATTTGTTTATTTTCATTATTACATGATTGCTTCTCCGCAGCGGTTTTGCCTAATTCAAAGCTCAATCACGTTTTAAAAACCAAAAACAAACAAACACACAATTCAGTTTCTTTAATGGCTGGAATTGACAAAACAGTAGCTCTACATTTCACAGATTAAAAGCAAATATCCAATTTTACCACAACAATTTAAATTATGATTATTTTTGGCTTCAAATAATTTGCGACTCCATCGTGTCCCGATGGAGATAATAAGTGTCTACACGGGAGTCGGGCCCATTGTGCGCAGCAAACTTACCGTAGCAGCGCGTAGGCGAGGAACACTGCGCTTTGAAAAGGCGAGCATGTCTGCTACTAGTCGCCCAGGGGGCCAAAAGCACTTGAGCAGCCCGAGATCGAGCAGCCTTTACAAGTAATTCCACGTCCGAGCCGTGTTTGGATGCTCAATCCCCATAAGGTTAAACGTGGACTTTCTTGGAGCCGATGCGGCGTGTGTGCACCGAGCAGCTTTCGGCTTCGACTTCAAGCTTTTAAAAGCGCTCCTCGTTGTTCATTAAACGTCGACTTGAAAAAAAAAAACAAAAAAACAGCTTATGACTGCTAAATATCTTCTTTGTATTAAAAGTGCACACGCGGGACTTTCCCCCCCGAGTCTTTCAGGCATCACGTGACAGACTGGGCTTTTAAATAGGGAAAATAAATTCTATTAAGAAGAGGGGGGGGGGGGGAAATCTTGTATTTTTGTTTCAAATATTGATTGCATTCACGTGTTTTATTAGACGCAAACGATTGATTATTATTAATTCATACACATACAATGTGTTATTTAAATTCAATCGTATTTCCTGCGGTGAGAAAATATATTATGATGTGTTTTGCAGGTCGAGCTGGGGCCGGTGATGAATGTTTAAAGGACACAGCAGACACTTGCGCAGGTTTTGGTGAGTAACACACACAACAACAAACAAGGCCTTTTGTTGCTGTTGTTTTGGGGTTCTGTTTCTTCGCATAAAGTGAACCCGCAGTGACCTAAACAGACACGAAGCATGGAAATGTAATTACTGACCTCCAAAATTCGAGGAGCTGCAACACACAAAACGCGTAATTGCAGTGAGATACGTGCCTTCAAAATGTACAAATCAAACGACGAATTTTCAGCGTGAGGCCGTTTGTTGTTATTTTATTTAATTTTTTTTGGGGGGGTTGTTTGGTTTGGTGCGCGCAAATCCTCTCGGTGGTGTGCAGCCGACGAATTCTGCTGCACAGCCCGCAGCGGGGCCCGCTTTATAGGAGCAGCTCGGCTCCATTATGAAATTCCTTCCCTTGCCTTCCACCTACGCTTAGTTGTTTTGCACTTGTGAGTGGAGTGTCAGTGTCAGTGTGTGTGTGCGCGCGCGCGTGTGGCTTTTGCTTTGCGTGTACGACGCGCACATTTGCGCTCATAAATTCTGCCTCGGCGGTCCACAGTGACAGGTGCAATTGTTATGCAGCGCGACGAGGACCACCACCAACATACACTACAGTCAGCTTTTGATATTTACGAGGCAACTTTAGTGCGGTGATTACGAGCCGCCAAAGGCTCCTAAATTCGCCACAATATTTGCTCTTTAATAGTCGATTTCAATATTTGCATACGCTGTTTATACTCCTACTCATTTGTGTGCAAGTCAGGAAATTAACAAATGCAGAAGAAAAAGACTTGATTGGATACACCTGCATACTTCAAAATAGCACTAAAATGACAATGTTCGTTCCAATTATGGATTGAACATTATTTTCTGATGAGTGGTGTCAAAGTGCTCTGCTGGGTTTGAAATGTATTCGGGCAAAATATGAGCAGCAATATTTGACACTTCTGCAAATGACAGGCTTCTTGTGTTGAATTGTATTCGATTGTGCAAGGTGTGTTGAGACAAGACAAACGATCATACAATTGCGCCAACCACGCCCACACCGACGACACACAACTGTGCCCCCCCCCTCCCCCCTTTCCTCACACACACATACATTATATTTATTGGTATTAACAGTAATAGCGCATCTTATTTCGGTGACCACGTGATCCAAAGGCGGCTGAGAGTGTGTGCGTCTCTCCATGTTGAACAATGCAAGACGCGCTTTGTCAGAGCTTGTGATTAGTGAAAAGGCCATTGTGTGTTGGTGTGTCAAATGCTGATTCAGCTTCTTTCTGAGCCCCACAGAGCTCTCTTTTTTTTTTCAGGCCGAGTTAAACTTTAACTATTTTGTGAGGCCAAAAGAACAAAACAAAAAAAGAGCCCAACTGGCCTTGCATCATAGGAAATCAGCACATTGACTGCCACCTGTTTGTTTTTAAAAACTTTATATGACTAAATCTATGTTTATAAATATTTCGGGGTGTATAGGTGACAGACTGGAGCCAAAGTGGGGGAGGCCAATCACGTGAGAAAAAAAATACAATAATCCACAAGCACACCACCCATGCCATTGGAGAGACGTTCCCTGCTTGATTGTCTTTGAGTGAGCAAACAAAAATGCAGAAAGCAACATACTACGACAACTCTGGACTCTTCGGGGGCTACGGTTACCCCAAGACTGACTCGTACAACTACGCCCATCAGTCCTACCCGGCGGCCAACATCGACGCAGACTACCAGGGCTCCGTGTGCCCCATCCAGAGCCCCGCTGTCCGGCCACTGACCCTCAAAGAGAGTGACTTAAATGGGGACTGCATGGGCCAAATCAGCAGCCAAAGCAACAACAACAACAACAACAACAACAACAACAACAACAACGCTAACAGCAACAGCAGCAGCAGCAGCAGCCAAGCGTCGAGTGTCGGGGAGCAGCAGCAGCAGCAGCAGCAGCAGCAGCCACCCTCGCCCGGCTCCAACGGCTCCGCGCCCCAGAAGAAGAAGCCTCCGCCGGGGAGCAGCAACCCGTCGCCCGCCCTGACCAAGCAGATCTTCCCGTGGATGAAGGAGACCCGGCAGAATGCCAAGCAGAAGACAAATAACAACTGCCCCGCTGCTGCAGGTATGATGGAGGTGCTTGTGCATGTTGTCACACTCTTGCTACACCATAATGGCGAGACATTTGCAGTGTCAAACTCATGGCCCGGGGGCCAGATACGGCCCGCTGGATCCTTTTGTGTGGTCAGTCATGCAAATGATGTACGGCTAATTCATGTTTCTGTAAAAAAAAGAAACAAAAAATCCGTGCCAGATTTGCAAATTGTCTCCACTTTTAATAACGTTGAGATTATTGAAAGTATTTTCTGTCACCGAATTTTTTTTTTTTTTATGAATTAATTGAGCAATAGTTGAGTTTATTTTCATTGACTCCTAATTACATAATGCACGACTCATTAGGATTGGGCACAAACACACAAAAAAAATGGAGGCTCCAATCATAATGTAGATGTTTTTGCTTGTACACGTTTAGCACACATTCTTGGTGGTTTCAACGATGATTCAACAGTTCTATGCAGCACCAAATGAGAACCAAAAGGATGCGCATCATAATTAAACTATCCAAATTCGGGGATATATTTTATGTGATGTATTGCATATATATATATATATATATATATATATATATATATATATATATATATGAGCGGCATCTGCTTCTGTGTATTAACCATAAGAAGTCGTCGGTGCTATACAGTATGTAGGGTATATACTACTCATGCATGCCATATAGAACTACCATCTACCAGCCCTTAAGAACCCCAGTGGTGTACAACGGTGCGTTAGGGATGCAGGGGTGCGCTATATATGAGGAGCTGACGTCATGACGCATCCATAAATTCACAGTCCGCGACCTTGGTTTTTGTTCGCAGGCGAGGTGAGCGACGAAAAGAGCCCGACCGGGCCGGCGTCCAAGCGGGTCCGAACCGCGTACACCAGCGCGCAGCTGGTGGAGCTGGAGAAGGAGTTCCACTTCAACCGCTACCTCTGCCGCCCACGCAGAGTGGAGATGGCCAATCTACTGAACCTGACCGAGCGCCAGATCAAGATCTGGTTCCAGAACAGGAGGATGAAGTACAAAAAGGACCAAAAGTCCAAAGGGATCGCGCACTCCCCGCTGGGGCACTCCCCCGACAGAAGCCCGCCGCTCAGCGGCCCCAATCACATCGGCTACTCGGGCCAGCTCGGCAACTCGCTGGCCTACGACGCGCCCTCGCCTCCGCCCTTCTCCAAGCCCCAGCAGAACATGTACGGCCTGGCCGCCTACACGGCCCCGCTGGGCGGCTGCATGCCCCAGCAGAAGCGCTACCAGAACGCCGAGTACGAGCACCACGGCATGCAGAGCGGCGCCACCTTCGCCGGCGCCAACTTGCAGGGCAGCCCCGTGTACGTGGGAGGGAACTTTGTGGATTCCATGCCAGCGTCGGGGCCCGTCTTCAACCTGGGCCACCTTCCCCACCCGTCGTCCACCAGCGTGGACTACAGCTGCGCCGCCCAGATCCCGGGGAACCACCACCACGGACCCTGTGACCCCCACCCCACCTACACGGACCTCACCTCGCACCAAGCCACTCAGGGAAGGATTCAGGAAGCGCCTAAACTCACGCACTTGTAATAGAAGTGGACAAGTGTGTGTCCGCGTGTGCCAATATTACGTCGCGCTCGTTTTATTACCTCACCGTCCTCAGAACTCCGAGCGAGTCATGTGCATTATTATTATCATCGCAGTATTGATATGACTATTATTGTGTATTCCCCCCCACCCCTCTCTAATTTTATTGAACAAGTGGGGAATGTCTGAGAATTATTGTTTCTTTTTTTCTTCTTTTATAAATATATAAATATATCCAGTGCAATGCGCATTTTGGACTGAATATTTGACTTGAAGTAAGACTTGTAGATGATGAACGTCGAAACTCATCAGTAGTGAGAAGGACTTTTTAGTCCCGTTTTTGTCTTTTTTTTTTGGTCAGGATCTCATCCTCCTCAACGTCTTTATTTATTCTCATGATTATAGAATCATCGTTTTTTGGGCCCTTATCTATTTATTATTTAACGATTGCACATTATTTATCGTTTATACGCGAGTATTTATACGTGTATTATTATGTTTTTTTTGTAAGGTTGGACAGATCAGTGCACTTGATGGCAAAACAGGGTTGTTGAACAAAAAAAAAAATAAAAAATAAAAAAAAAATCTAATTGTATATCGGGGACAAATGGGACATTTTATAGTGTATAAGCATCACTATGTGTCCATGGTTAATCTTGTGTGGAATCTTAAGCAAATCGTAGACTATCGAAGTATCAAATATTGTACACACCAGCATGTCATTTTGGTTTTTGTATTTATTCATTTGTCTGCCGTCGTTACTCATGAAATTACCAGACCCCGATGATATTGAAATGTTATATTTTATTGTGTTGGACATTTTGTAAATAAAGTGCTCAAACTTTACCGTTTTATTTACACGACGCAGCGTCTGTTTTCATTGCGAATATGAATCTAATGCCCACGCATTGTTTAGTTCGCTGGCTACCAGGAGGCCAATTGAACGCCACTGAACTTTGCGAAAAAAGGAGAAGCGGATCGATAAATCGGACACAAGCGTATCCAATGTAAAGTGCATTTCAGCGAAATATAAAAGGCCCCGGAGATGATTGACGTTTTATTGGTACGAAGGACTTACTGCATCATCTTCATTGGGGGTTTATTTTTACGACACTGACCGCCTGATTATTGCGAAGAGGAGAATGAGCACCATCCGTATTGATCGGCGCGCTGCAACGGGCGCATTCTAAAACATATATGCAATGTATTGACGGGCAAGAAAGGGAAAGTGCGTGCGCGTTCTGATGTGCGTGTATTCGAGAGAGAAAGAGAGAGAGAGAGAGAGAGGGAGAGCAGTTCATCCTTTATTGCTCCTGGAGAGCCATTTCAAAGCTCATTAATCATAAACTCGTCGCTTTCAGACTCCTCGCTGATTCCTCCTCCTCGCCAACAAAGCATCTGCATTCCGAATCCAAGGAACACTCTTCAAACCGAGCAGGCTAATCTTTAATGGGGGGGGGGGGGGGGGGGGGGGGGGGGGGTGCAGAAACACGCTGCGTGTACATTGACCACCCCCAAAATTTGGTATTCAATTCATCTCTCCAAATCTGTATAAGATATTTGGCCAATCAAGTCTGTAGTATAGTCCCATCCTTCAAATGTAATTTTAAAAAATGACAGTGTGCATTATTTAACCAGGTTAGTTTATAGCGCAGTCCATTTTTGTACATCGTTCCTCTGCTTTGTGCAATGCACGAATAATATATTGGCTCATCTTAATAGTTCCTGAAACAGCCTAAAAATTAATACGCTTGGGGGGCACCTGCAGCATAATAATTGGTTAACATTATGTGCGAGCAAAGCACATTATTTCCATTTGATAAATATATTTGGAAAGTCCAAATATGATTTGTTTTATACCATCAAAGGTTTAAAATGGACTATTCTATTTGTATTGTATAGATACAATAGGTCATTTAAAACCTGTTTTTTTTGTTTTTTTTTTATATAAAAAGAAGGAAGATCTGTCACGGTTGTATTTGTATTGCATGCAGTAAAACGCGCTAATAAACCAAGATTGTGATTAAAATGTGATTGAAAAAAAACGGTATAAATGCGCCCTCTATAAATGAATAAACATCTATAAATATGAATCTATCTGAGATCTAGTTTCTCGCGCTCGTGCTGTGACCCTGATTGGAGCTCAAATCGCGCATGCGCAATACCTCGACGCCAACAAGGGGTCCTCAGTGTTGTTCCGGCGTCTACACGTGCAGGACCACCGACGGCTAACGTTTGTGTTGCTCTTCTATCGACTGCAATGGTCTCAAGGTGAAATGAAAAGAAGAAAAAGGAGAAGAAGATACAATTCGAATGTGAGACGAGCGCTCAATCCGGGTGGCGTCTATGAGAAGATCTCGCGATACTTCCAGCTGCATCCATCTCCATCCTGTGAGGTGAGGAGGAATGTTCCACCCCCCACCCCCCTCCGAACACACTCTCAGTGGAATATGGACACGCCAAGGGAACACTTACTTTAAAAACAAATACCCCCCGCCGCCCCCCCCCCTTCTTCAACGGACTTTTATACAGACAGTGTTGACTTTGATTTTGCTGCTACTACTTAACCACAACGGGATTCGTGGCTCAATAATTCATTTACGACTGCAAATGGACGCCTGGAAGGATTCCCCCGCCACGCCAGCCTAATCAACAAAACCGAGAAGTGGTCTGGAGGTCCACTTTGTTTAGGACTGATGATGCAACGAGATTTAAAGAAGACAAGTCAATTCTGCAAGAACTGAAGGATGGACAAAATATTCTTGTGACCTATTTAATACGGTTCATTTTTAATGTAAAGGTGCTGAAATGGTGAATATTTTCATTTTCTTTGAGACGTGACCCCCCCCCCCCCCCCCCCCCAAAAAAAAGGCAATTTAATACTCTGATTAATCTAAGATGACTTCAATTGATTATATTTGAATGCAAAATACACTTTATGGACCACAGTGGATTTTTTAATGTGATACTAAAAAAAAAAGGCTTGTAACATGTATTGTATACCCGTTCACAATAAAAGACTTGGAGTACTTGTGGTTTTGTCAGTACTAAAATTAAATCTACTGTGGTTAGGCTCAGTAAAATACACTGATGTGAGATTTTGGTTTGAAAAAAAAAACATAACTGCTGTCAGACTGGAAAAATGCATGCAATAAAAAGAAAGCAAGGTGAAGACACTTGACTACAACAGCAGCGAGATCAATTCAATATTCTCTATATTATAATATAGATGTCATAAAACAAAAACTACTCCCATGTGTGTAATACATATAGAGGGTTAGAAATATAAAGATTAAAATAGCACAATAAGGTTGTAAATAATGCATAAATTGTTATTGTATTTCACTCAACAAAGCCATTCTTTTAACAAAAAACAGCTTTTTATGACTAAAGTACGTGTTACTTTCATTTACAACTTACTGCTGGTGAAAGCATTGATTTTTTATTGAAGAAAATGGCACAATGACAGATGTATGTCTTAAAAAGGTTGTTTTTGGGAACACCATCTAGCACTTGTGAGAGCAACTCCACTGACACAATTTTGGTTTTGTTGTTTATGTTTTTTTAAAAAAAAAAAAAACTATGTACAAAGGCGAAGGTTGTCGTAATTATACATTTAAGCACATTGCCACAGCAGAAACCCATAACAAAATACAAAAAGTAAATGACATAAAATTATAAGTGAACAATTTCTAGAGTTTACCAACATGCTGAGGGAGATTACTGCTTCAGCCTGGGAGGCGTGTCTCTTCCCATTGCGAAAAACACAGCTGAAGGACCTGAATTTACAGTGTGCATGTATGAAGTGCCTTTGGTCTCCTCATCAGAATCATTCAGTCATTATGAAAACGTAGTAGAAAAGTCTAACTCATGGGTCTTTTTATGAGTGGCCAACATCTGCCAGTACAATGACAAGTTTCTTAAAACGTGTTGCCTTCGTTTTGAGCCATTTGTTTTCCCAATGGAGCTACATGATTTTGGCACGTCCCACCCACTGATATACTAATACAGTGTTTGGAATAAGTGATCAACTGACACTAAAGTTTTTTGTTCCATATAGTTTTCTTGTCCACAACAAGCAATTTCATTTCATAAAAAGTCCTTTTTATCAAGTATATTCTCGTTTCAAAAAAATGTAGCATTTTGCATGTGTCTGAAAATGCTGTCCACCCTGTCATCATATGGTCACTGCTCCTTTAAGAAACCGTGGGAGGTATTCAGTGACGTTACATCTTCAATGGAGGCTGAAACAGTGGATTTTTGCAGAACAAATACTTGACACTTATGAGCCAAAATTCTCTTAGTTGGTTTTTGTCAAGCTTAACACGTCCGCTCCGTCACGGTGAAATATCAATTCATCTAAAGACCTTTCAGAAATGTCAAATATTTTTGTTAAACAGTACATGGTCAGCTTGATGGCTCAATCATGTTGGTCAGTGAAGGTTCACCAGGTGTTCATGAAATGCTAACATTAGCCAAAAAATGTCCACCCTGTCAGCAAGCTCTCATATTTTGATATTTGCATGTACATTGTTTGCTTACAGTTGATTTATCAACATAAATAAAGTCAAAAAGTATGGGAGCTTGACCAAGACACATTTCTAACAGCATAACATTAATAGAACTAATATGAAGGTCAATTTCTATAGTCGATATACGGGGTGATTGAAAAGTAACTCTCTATTTTCAAGTCCTTGTAATTTATTTCTGAACTATAATTCTTACAAGAAATTAACATGAGTAGAAAGTGTGTCGCGTGGAGTTTTAGTTAAAATTCAACACGGGCACCAGCATGAGCCACCAGTTTCTCAAGCCGCCTGGGAACCGCATTACGTGATTTCACAAGGAACACCTGTGGGATGGAAGACATAACTTCTCGTATTCGCCCTTCAAGTTTTCCAAAGTCGTTGGTTTGGTAGAATAGACTTGCTGCTTTAACCAACCCCACGGAAAAAAAGTCGCAGGGTGTTAAGTCAGGACTTCTGGCTGGCCATTCATAGGCACAAAAAAATACAATTCAGAAAAATATGACAACATATGAATGAATAAAAAGTATTTTCAATGAGGGAGTCACCCTGTAGTGATATTGACTCACTTTCTCATCGCCGCTTCAGCCGTTTTGTACTGAGCAGCGCGGACAGAGAAGTGTGTTACTTTCGTCGTCATTACATTGTTTTCTCTTTTCCTTTCGATCGCCTCATAACACGCATTTAAAAAAACAAAACAAAAAACATTCCATCCCTCGCTGTCGTTTGATCTCTTTTCAAATCTCGAAAACGTAAAACACGCAGGCTTGCTGTATCACACCCCACGGAGTAAATCGTGAGCCGCTAAGGAGTAACTTGCTGAGAAACTTGAAGTGACGGCGCACGCTGTCCGCGAACCTGATGTGCGAGGATTGACGGCAGCTCTTACGTGCGGCTGATAGATATAATTGTAAGTGAAATAAATGACTCACTCCTGCGGCTATGATTTAGGCGGGCCCGACCGGGATGTTCCTCCGCTCCTCCCTCGTGAAAGATAACTCAGTCATGGGAGGAAGCATGAACTCACTCCTGACATTATCTACGCCCGCACTCCAAAATCTCCGCTGGATGCCATTGCCGAAGATTAGCACCTCCACTCTTCTTGCGATGCTCATACAGATTTCCTTCACGGCATCTTCTGTATGAAATTATAAGTGAATAAATTGCATCTTCATTTATCTTTGGAAAACCCCTCCTGTGCTCAGTGCAATACTCGGCTCTCAGCGCTTTCCATAATGACATTAGTCTTCTGCTACACCGCAAAATTGATTGCCCAGGAAAATGAATTTGGCTTTGCTATAAATTACACCTATGGATCATAAGAAATGTGTTATTTTGTTTAAAATAGTACCTAATATAATTAGAGCTCTAATTCATGGCAAGCTACAAGTGTGCCTATTACAGTAACAGGCTTTGGAATTTAATCTGTCTCCTGGATAAAGAACTGATCCCGGGCCGTTTTCATTTGTAATCCCAGACACGTTATTTCAATAAAGTAGGCTGCAGCTTTACGGATACGAGGACGATTGTTGAATGAATAACAATATTTTTACACTTCAATCTCAAAGTTCACAATTCATCCAAGGAAGGAAGTTCAGGGAACTTTTTCAGTTCATGTAAACACTGCATCTTACTTCATGGGGTATCTAGGGGGAAAACAATCTATGTCCTATAAAACACAGACACACACACACACACACACACACACACACACGCACACACACTCAAAATACAAAATAAAAAAAATCATATTTCAACTTGATTAATATTTCTCTTTAGGTAAACGTCTTGGCCATGCGATTCAGAGTCCAAACAATATTTAGATCAGTAAACATCACTAATTAAGGATTCATTCTGGATGCGTTTTGGTTTTTCTTTACATTTTTGAATTGTGTATTTTTAATTGAAATTTATTTTGATATGGCTATTAAGCAACGTTCACTCTGCAGGGTATGATGCCCAATTCAGAGCTTTTCAAGCAGTTGTTCACATTACCTAAACAAACGCGACATTTAATGAAGTGACACGCATGCACACAAAATGCAATGTCACATGGCGCAGTGTGTTTTCGGAAGTAAACACGTCCGCTTGTGTAGGTCTCATTGCTGACACATTTTTGTGGCCATTTCAAGGATTTTGTGCTTGAACTGACCGGTGGCCCCATATACTTATCAGTTCGAAAGAATCTCTTCACCACCGACCGTTTTCTGATCCTTTGTGCGCGTCTGCTTTGTGGAACAATTGTGATGTTTGTCGGCTTTCGATGACATGTAGGGCGGATGAGCGCGACCTGGGGATCCAGACTGCAGTTGCATCAGATCAGATTTATATCCACATACGAAAGAGGCCTGGGTCGGATTCGACAAAAATCTGAACTGTACTGTTCACATTGACGTGAAAAAAAAAACGAACAAAAAAAACCATATGGGGGAAAAATAAAAAAAAATCGGAATTGACCTGCAGTGTGAACGTAGTCTTAGATCTCATCAGATTGTGCAGTTGTACCTCATGGCCCGCAAATGCATGTTAATCTGATAGCTCATTACAGTGGGAAAAGGTGGATAGCGCCAGCCAAACAAACTTTCAAGAGCAGACTACTTTTCGATGACTATAGACACAGTATTGCGGGATGTTCAGAAGCAATTGTTACTAATTTGGTCAATTTTGTGGGTAAACGTCTTGGAGCGAGTGAGGAAAAATGGACTGCAGTACTTGGCTGCAAACTGCAGAGGCGTTGGGTCAATACAATGCTGGCATCAAAACAGGAGTTTAGAACATTGAGAGAGAGAGAGAGAGAGAGAGAGAGAGACAGAGAGAGAGAGAGAGAGAGAAATAGCTAAACATGAGAACGGTGCTCGCGGTTTTGATCGCGCTGCACAGATTGTTTCGAAAATCTATCGTCTATACTGTTGTTAAGAAGAAAGAGGTAATAAGGGCAGCAGGTGTGGCTAAAGGAGTGACGTTTTTGTCAAAGACCTCAAATTATAGAAGAAGAAAAAAAAAACAACAACAAAAAAACAGTGCTTGCTGGTGATGGCCAGAGCGAGGCAAGAGTACGCGGAAAGGCTAAGGCGGTGCACAGTGATTTTTGTTGGGCCAAACCCTAATCCGGCTTCCAATATCAATCACGAGGCCACGCCTCTTAAACGCACACATAGAATACTAGAGTTGTTAAATCAAATCTAAACCAGAGTACCCAGAGAAAACCCACGTAAACAGAACATGCAAACTCCACGCAGGAAGGCCGGAACCTGAATTTGAACCCCCGACCTAAGCACTGTGAAATGTAGGCGGTAATCGTGGCGCGTCAAATATAACAAAAATAGAAAATGTAATCAATTCTTCAATTTTCTCCAGTCAATCTGAAATGTAGTCAAAGGTCCCATTCCTATTGGAACCACGTTTCCCGATTTTTTCCATTGTATCAGAATCGTCCCAGTCCACTCTCTGAGTCCGCACCCACCATGTGGCCATTTTGGTGCTCCAAACCACCCCCTTTGAATAAAAATAGTCGCATTCACTATCTGTGTTTTTCCTCCACGAAGCTTTTGTCTTGACAGCATAAAAGCTGAGCGCACAGCAGCATCTTGCAGGGTTAAATAATTCTGCACCACAGAGGAAAACATTTGATTTCATTTGGCGAGTGTCTTGCAGCGGGCGGAGGGGAGTTCACCTTTGGCTGCCGAAAGAGTGAAGCGGCGCACATATCTAGTGTTTCGAGACAGAAAATTGACAATGCATTCATCTTTGAATAATGTAGATGCCCCGAGAATATGGTGGCAGCGGTCCGAGAGCGTCCGCCGAGGGCGTGGGGCTGTCAGCCGCCGTAGCCACTGTGGCCCGCGTCGCAGCGCAATGTGGACGCCGCCTCGGGCCCCGCATTCCTGCCGCGGCACGCTGCTCTCGCTCCCCATTTAATTTACTTTCCGCTAGGAGAGGGTGTCGTTGCAGGAAAGGCTGCCAACTTGGGATATTATCGACTGACTCGCTTTAAACATGGAGCCAGTTGAAGAGCACAATTTCGATATGTGAAGGCGGCTGGTGCTAGTTTGCGCGACACATCATTACTGCTGATTCTCTCTCAGTTATTATTTCATCGAAATATATTTGAAACTCCAATGGCTACTCAGGAGAGCAAAAACCTCGACCAGGGCAAACTGTCAGAAAAAGGTGAAAAGACTGATTTGTGCGATGCAGCACAGTGAACTCCTGCTGATGGCAGGAGATGCTCCAGAACCAACCCCAATAGGAAAAATCGGGATGGGCAAGTACCGATACCAGGTATCGTTTTCAGGCCGATTTCGGGGCCTTATTTCAAGGTATCGGGTACTCGTGAAGCTTGCCGATACGAGACAAAAACAGATCTGACATTGCAAGTCCTGCTCACCAGTAGTTGGCGCTACACTGCGGCGGTTTGACACATCGGCGAATCTTCATGTTTGTCAGAAAGAAAGAAAGAAAGAAAGAAAGAAAGAAAGGTCCGTTTTTTCAATTATCTGTCATCGTGTTAATTGAAATGTTCTGTATCGAACGCACGGGTGGTATCAGTAATCGGTTCGGTGAGTACGCAAGAGTGAATACTTGCACAGGTATCAGTTAAAATAATATGGTATCGAACATCCCTAAGGAAGAATCCACGATAGGCAACCATACAAAAACATCATTTTTGATAGTTTTAGCCCACTTTAAACATTTCAACTTAAAACACATTTCAACTTATCAAAACACATTTAAAGCAATTCAAAATGTCTGTATACATGGATGTGTGATTGAGCGGCAGGGCCTGGTGAGCGGGTACGTAACGTGGGCAAGTCTGCACGCGAGTGTCCGGGTGACAGATGTGGCCGGCAGCAGCTTCTGCGCGAGTGTGCTCTAACAGCTGAAAAGGGCATCAGCGATTGTGGCTCTCCTTTCCCACATACAAGGACATTTCAGTAATTTACCCATAAAAAAGGTCTAGGTTTATAACATGATATGACAGGCAACGCTATTTTTGTTGATTTAAACATTTGCTCATCCAGGTTCATGAAGGATGAGTTAAAAGTTCCAAATGGACGGGTGGTAACATTTATATTCTGGGATGGGCTACCCCATTCATTCGCCATAGTCAAACTGCAAAAAAATGAAAATGCATCCGCCGAACTGCATCATCTGCACGAAAATGGAATGGTGACGAAGGTTTGGCATAATCACGCTTGCTATATTGTCCGCAGCAATCACTACAGAACCTGACATAACTAATGGTAATCCACCGAATATAAATTTCAGTGTGTGAAAAGTAATAACAACAATAAGTACATCATTTCCATGTATTTATCGAATGTAGTGAGTTATCGTGGTGCCCGGAGAAGCAAAGATGTATGGTTTTACAATGGATGCTTCCTGGCAGGCTGACAGTGCTGCTCAGTGAGGCAAAGTGCTAGTAAATTATTTGTCTTCTGCAGTTCTGCCCTAATTCCTCTGGGAAGCACTGCTGCTGTGATTGCCAAAGAGAATAATGATAAATGGGCTAACAATCAAACTTGAACATTTTTGCGATGCACTCTAGCCACCAGGCACAATCTGAATGCATTTGTGGTCCCCTGAAAGAGCTGAACCAATTGTTATCCTTGCAAACCTCAGGGGCCATTTACACGGAACGATTTTTTTTTGGGGGGGGGGGGGGGAGAATGAAAAGAAAAGAAAACGCTTAGCCCATTTCTCTACATGAACCTTTGAGAGCCTGAACATGCAAAATGTTGGACAGGAAGTTTCAAAGTGGACGATTTGGAAAAACGACACCACCTTCGTTTCCGTTTATAGGCGAACTAAAGCTACACTTATTTTTGGACAACCATAACGTCGTATGTGCTCCCACTAGTCTAAACACAGTATTCTGATGAATATTGTATTCGTGACATAAGCATTAAAACAGATGAATTCATCAATTTTCATCCATCGAACAGAGCCGCCATGTTGGGCAATATCCCCCTCTGTTGTGGACCGCAATTAACGTCACAGCTACCCTCGCGCGTTGCGTCAGCTATGGGTGAGCGCTGCTGGAACGTGCTTTTCGGTAATGACTAAGGGTTGAACACATGATGGTTTGAACTAAAACTTGTTCAACCCATCATGTCCTCAACCGTTAGTCATGCACGGGGAGTCCACTAAATTGCTTTCCGGGTTTGGTGATGTGATCTTCCGCATACACTGTAGCTGACGCAACACGTGAGGGTAGTTGCGAAATTAATTTTGGTCAAAATGAGTGAACAGTAGCAAGGGAATACTATATTTCGCTGTTTGTCATATTTGCGAAACCGTGTGAAAGGGGTGAGTTAGTAAGTAACAGTAAGTAAATATTCTATGGCCAAAGCTGTGAAAAGAATGACCACCCTTGCTGCTGTAATAAATTAGTCACGCGTATTTGTCTAGGACAGTACATTTCCGCTGATTATCCTCTAGCTTTTCATGTCTTCAGTTCTGATCCGCAAATGTGCAATCCGCCTTTTCGCGACTGCTCTTGGCTCGGCCACAAACAAACATCCCCTTCTGTTCCAGCGCTGGAGCGTGACACCGTGCATTTCTCCAGCCAAAAGCTCCTCTTTTCTGGAGCAGAGGTTTTTCCGAAGCCATATTTAAAGGTTACGGGCGGGGTAAATGCCACCGCCGTTTGCTCACAGTTAATCAGGCCTGGTTTTGCAGATAAAGCCGAGGCAAAACTTTGGTGTAATGTTCCAAACACGCCGTCTTAGCTTCCAGGCCCTTTGTTGCGGCGGCTGCATTTCCGCAGGATGCGAAGTAAAGAGCGCGGCTGTCAGCGGGGTGTGATTTGTGGCACGGCCGCTCTCGCCAACTGTGAGGAACCGAGGTGTGACCGCAGAGATGGCGAACACCTCCAGCTGCCTCGGGGCCAGCCAGTCAATTATACAATACTGTGCATGCCGAGCTATGATGTGTGCTCACTAGAGCAAGGACAAAGAGGGAATGCATTTCTGAGTGGGTTACAGCCACAGTAGCACGTTCATTAAAGTAATTTTGTTCAAATAGCATTGTGTCTGGAAGAATGTGTCTATGTGTTAACATCACTGCAACTGCAGCTGGCAAATGTTCTAAACAAGGCTCAAAAAAAGAATGCCAGAAAGCGGCAGTTTAATCCCTACAAGCCAAGTTGCTATTGTCATGGGAAAGTTAGGGGGAAACACAGAAGAGTCATAAATTGCAGCTATTAACAGTATTGGGCAAGCTACTAGAAAAATGTAGTGAGCTAAGCTACAAGCTAGTCTACATTTAATGTAGCTCCACGACACCGAAGCTACCCACCGGAGAGATGTAGCAAGCTAAGATAGAATAAATGACAAATAAATGACTAACCTATATATAAAAAAGAATCATAAAACATTTGGTATTGGGGTACAAATGAACACAATTCTAAAATATTTGAACACTCATGCTTCTTACTACCGCTGCAATATTAATGTGTTGGACTAATGCAGTAAGAGCCACTGTGTTATTATTAACATAAATAAACGGTGAGTACTTAACCACATGTATTGTAATTTCAGATGTGGCCATTATTCCCTATTACATTTAGCTTCTTTTAGAGATCAAATTATTCACATAGAACTAAATAATTTGGTTTTGCACAGAAGACATTCTGCACAAAATAATATTTCTGAGTAAAATAACTCAAAGTCTTCAGCTTCATCTGTCTCTATCATTTGCATTCTGACCTTGTCTTGTCTAAATTTGCTCCACAAACACACACGCATGCACACAGGCACGCACGCAATTTTATTCTACTGCTGCCCCAAAACATGTTCCTGTCTAGTGCTATGTTAGCTGTTGATGTTTGCTGACTAATTTGCGATGACTAGCTTTGCTGGCAATCATTAACGTCGGAAAGTACCCGAATGTGTGTCCTTATATGTGTGTTAGAATGTCTTGGATGTTGACAGAAGCTCAAACAGAAGCGATGCATTTAAGGTTTAGAACTTTCAGAGGAAATGTAGCTTCTGTGGATGCTACAATGCTCTGCGATCACGAAAGTAGCTTCACTATCCATCCATCCATCCATTTTCTGAGCCGCTTCTCCTCACTTGGGTCGCGGGCGTGCTGGAGCCTATCCCAGCTGTCATCGGGCAGGTTGCCAGCCAATCGCAGTAGCTTCACTACTCAAAAGCTATTTGATGTTAAATACAGCGATGCTACGACAGCACAACTGAGAAATGCCGTTAAACTGGAAACGCAGCTACTTGTACCGCCACTACTGGCCAACACCGGTTATTCATTTAGTACCAAAAGTGGTTGACAAGGGCCACACAACAAAAGGGGAAGAAGCTCTACCTGCAGTTTCGAGTTTTAACTGCGATAAGTGAGACTCTCCTGCTTCCACAATCCAGTTTCCCACCCAAAAAGTCATGGTTTCTCACTTGGCACATTCCATACAAGGTCGAAGTCATAGATAATTTGTTCCAGGGCGCTGGTCAACAAATGATTTTAACCAAAGATAATAGAAGGGGGAAAAAAATCGGGTCCAGGATAAAAATGTCACCATATATTCTTCTCTTCTTCAATTCATCTTATCTGGAAAATTCTTTTTGGCAGGTGCTCCTCATTTTCGGAATACATGCAGAAAAAAATCCAAAGGACAAGCGAAACTTGCGGAACTGAGCTCTTGTGAGGTACGCCGACATCTCGCGCGATACGTTTACCTCTATATCCTGTAAGCGCTCACTGATGAGGTATGCAAAAAAGGCACAAAAAGCTCAAGAAAAATCCAACCCATGCCACATCATCATCTGTTGATGGTTGCTGACCCAGGGTACTCGCATGACATTCTGCCATCTTGCGACGTCATGCATGTTTATTGCGACTTAAGAGGCATACGTTTCGCGAAAATGTTCCAATTCCGAATTGTAACTGGCATTCAAGCTTGCAGTTACACTATATTCTCGGTATGATGGTATTTACAGACTGGTAAAAATAAAAAATAAAAAAGTGCATATTAAAAGCAGTCTACCTCAGACAGGGAATATTTCAGTCACTTGAGGATCTCAAATGTTTATGAGGACCATGTGTGGAAGTCTCCAAGAGGGTCCCTGTTCAAAGCAAGCTGCCACTACTTTGTGAAACGCGTTATCGTGTGCATGCAGATGTGCTTTTTGTTACAGCCTTGCACCTCATCCATTACCCCGGGCCTGCCAGGGAGATAGCGCAGAATGAATCTATTCAAAAAGGACCATGACAGAGCAGGCTGCTCGGCTGAACTTTGCATGAACTAGGCTCAACAGCGGGATCCATGCATCACACCAAAAAAAAAAAAAAAAAAAATAGAAGCAATTTCTTGTTGCTGCTCTGGCCCGCGTTCCATACAGATTGCTACGATCAACATAGTCTGGAGTCCTCATGTATCACTCTGTCATTGTGATATTTGTATTGAGCACTGAAGATACTTCCTGTGAGAAGCGAGAACTGGCAAGTTTATGATCATCTTATCTTGCTGAATCAACGTGTCACTGTGTGTGTGGCCTTCACAGATATACAGTAAGTTATACTTAAACTACATATACTTGCCAAAAAAAAAAAAAAACATTTAAAAACACCTCAGTATGATACACAGTCACTGTCAAGTACAGTTTAAATACTCTACTTGTTAAAGTTATGGGAATCATAACTTTGCACTGTTTTGTTTTTGTAATGCCATAAAAAGGTAGATGGATGGATGCATGCATGGAAGGTACGTAGGTGGGATACAATGCAGTTGCATCGAAAGATACAAATATAATTGATAAGCAGGACGAGCATTACTTTATACAGCTGCACAATCAATTCATTCTCGACTCACTTGGTAGACTACTTATGCTTATAATGCAATGCATTATGAAGAGCTGCCTGTGTCCTGTAACTTCTCAAATGGGACGACCAAAAAAAAAAGTTAAAAAAAAAAATCAAAAATAAAAGGTTGTGCTGAGGTTCATGTGGCATACCTTCAAGAAATGACTGCACACGTCCTTGATCAGAACATAAGTGTGGAGCAAGATAGATATTAGATATTTAGGTACTTATTTGTCCCCTTCCACAATGCGATGAAAAGACAAAAGGACATTTCTGGGTCAATTGCCCCTGTTAAGACCACCTACACATCAACTGCACATAAAACATTCAGAAATGCACGTCGCCTGCCCACCACACTGCCACAAACCACAAACACAGTAGCTTTATTCACACTCAGTCCAGGAGCTGCAGAGAAAAGCATTGCTGACAATGCATGACAAGTCCTGCTGCAATTCCTGTTGCACTGCATGTGCTCCAGGCTACAACTGGGACAGAAGCAACACCACATCGGATATAAAAAGACTATAAGGGCCGCATGTTGCTCGCTTGTCAACACAACAAGCAACTATTTGTTTACTCAGATAACAAAGGATGCATTCTAAACAATTTCGGTGGAACTCTGCAAAAAGCCTATTAAGGCTCCTAATACAAGAGTCAACAACGTTTTTGAAACTGAGAGCCACTTCTTGCGCAGTTGGATGAACACTTCTAAAAAACATTTGAATTGGAATAAAGACTTATTTATCAATATGAAGACACTGTTTATGTTAATGATTTTTCACAATAATTATCAACAACAATTTAACAAGCATTAGGGACCATATATATCAATATGCAGCATTTTATTTCTATAAATCTCTGCAAATGTTCACATTTTAAAATGATCACTGTTTTTTTGGGGGGCTTTTCAAATGATCACTTCCACAACATTCCCCGGAAATCCAAATGTCCCAAAAGTGGTGGGCTATTTTTAACGTCAAGTGGTCTTTGGGGGTTACCTGTTGATGCTGATGATTTTTGTTTTCTTGGAGGGGGGGGTAATTGTGTCTTGATTATTATAATATATTATTATTTACTTGGTGTTGGTTCAGATATTTTAGAATAAATTGAAGTGGTTGAACAGGAGACATTCCCTCATAGGTTCAATTTATGAATGAGGAGCTTAGTTGCCCAGCCATTTTATCTTATTAGCTGTATAGAATGTTTTATATATTATAATCTTTTTCCAATAGTAAACCATCTACTCGACTGAGAGGACTTCAATTTATGAGAAGTAACGACTACGTGCCAACACGCGTGCGCAATCCACGGTTCAAAATACGTACCCGTTGCGGACCTGCCGCACTTTTAACAATGAAGGTAGTCAGGGCAAAAAGAAAAAAGAAAAAATCGACAAGCCGTTGCAGTTCAAAAGAAAGGACTATTGGACAGACACCACGGCGGGTGCAAACATTCATCGTCATCCGTTCAGTGAATGAATGCGTCGACGCGGCAAATTCTCACGCGCCAAACACCGCCCCATTCAAACCAGCAATCAACGCGCGTCATGCAAACATTTCACCACCACGTCTTCTGGGAACATTTCATATTAATAGTTGCACACGCTTCTTTTGAGCTGCGACGGCACATCGTGCACGCAAGGCCGTACAAGCACACCAAGGGAACACGGGTACAAATATTTTTTTCACGTTCTGTACTTATACTTTGGCGTTGTCTGTCGACATTAGACATTTAAAAAAACAAACAAAAACAAAAAAACCCGGGAAAAATCATTTCCGCATCTTTTATTTCCGGTTCACAGGTGAGTGTGACGTCATTGGCTCAGCGCTCACCGGCCAATCAGCGGTCCATGACCTTATAAGGTTAAATAGGTCGCGCTACCACGCGTGAACCTTTGCGTATGCGTGTGTTTTTATAATTAGCTCATGTAAATTGCCGAGTGCTTTAAAAATAATAATAATAATAATGATTGTCTGTGTTCTTATTTCTTTTTTTGACTGATTGCTTTGCTGCTCTTGCAGGAGAATAAGAGAAAATAAAAGGTGACAAACCAGTGTTTTGCTGGCTCAGCATGATCGGAGGATGTGACACCGCTCCCGCACTCGTGGCTTTGCCATTTGAAAAGTCACGGGGCTAAAATGGCATTTGGCTCCACAGTCAGGCTGCACAGCATGTATTTCTACCGTGGGAGCCTTAATGAGCATCAATGTGCCTCTTCGTCTGAAAATGAATCAATTCAGACCTTGGATCTTTATTTAGGTTGAAGGAACTGGTCTGACTGTGATTACGACAGTGTAACAGTCTCCATCTTTTCCGGAGAGCATCGAATCCTTTATTTGATCCATTTGCCACCGTGCCGCTATATATAATACATTGTTAAGTTAATATAACCTTTTAATGCAGCTCTTAGAATTAACTCTTTGTTGGTGCTCAAGACTGCTAATGAGCATTTATAATGAAGTGCAGCATAATTATGCTATTGTGGCATTTAATGACCGTAATGAGTCGATGTGTGTCAACTGTGTGCTTCTGTGTCGAGTCACATTTCATCGACCCTCGTCGAACGAGTTTTTTTTTTATTTTTTGAGTTTTGTCTCATTACGAAATGAAGAAAAATGTGAATGGAAGCATTTATTCGGTATCATCAAGAACATTTGTACTTGACAAATTTTATTTGAGGAAGTCAAGTGCAGCATATTCTCACACGTATTGTAGCATGCAGTGATCATATTGAGGCTCTGTGCCTGAAATCTGTGTTGATTCAGTTTTCATTGACTCTCATTGAGAGTGTTTTTTGTTTGTTTGTAAAAATGTGGAAAAGCATTTCTTTGCAATCACAAAAAAAGCATGCTCATTGAGGTCCAATGCATGAAACACTGTAGCCTGTGGCTATGGAGAGACTTTGAACTTTTCGTGCAACAAACCAGGGCGCAGTGTTACATCCTCACAACGTGCTGAGCCAGCAAATCGCTGGCTTTGTTTCCACTGCAAATGTCACCTTTTCACTTTCCCTTCCCCTCTAAGAGCAGCAAAGCAATAATGCAAAAAGTATGACAATTTCATTAATAAAATGTCACATTTAAGGGCAACCGGAAATGAATTTTTATTTACGTGAGCTCATTGCCGGTAAAAATAGTTTGTGTGGTGTCTTTCCAAGAACCTGTTTTTGAAAATATTAAAACAATATGTTTCAGTAGCACACAAGGAGAGTACCCCTTGTGGTAATCGTGCTCTGAACCTGTAAACCAGAAATGTAACAAGTTCATTTCGATTGGTTTTGTGTGAAAATGTATGTTGATGACCTGCAGGACTTTGACATCACTAAAATAAATAAGCTTTTATGATGATGTTAGACATATTCTGATTATCACACTATTTAAAAGGGCCATGTTATCAATATTGGCTGTTTACATATACAATTGCACTAAACACCCTTTCATCACAGGGAATACATTCCATCTGACCTCATATTTATAATAAATATACAAATACCATGTAAAATGAAAATCATTTAACCCCTCCCAAACACTTTAAACACATTGAAACTTATTAAAACACACTTTATTTTATTTTATTTTTTACTGTACATCACATTCTAAATGTATTAGAACACAAGAACGAACGAATTGGAAGCATGAAATGTAAAGAAAATACTCTAAGTCTTGTAGTGTCCGTGTGCCTTTAATAGGCGGGGGGGGCAGGTGACATTGGCGAATCGGCGTGTGAGGGTCTGTGCGAGAGCTGTGGTTGACAGCAGTGAGGGTGCTCAGTGTCATCATGGATTTAACCGTCGTCCCGGGCTTCAATAAACACCTGAAAAAGGCATCGGCGACTGTGGCTCTTCTTTCCCACATGGACGTGCATTACAGTAAATAGGGAAACTGTAAAACCCCATAAAAGACAATTGCTTCTGGTAAATGCTGTACAGTATAGCGATGAATTTATTTCTAGCTTTGGTTCTGTCTAAAGAGTCTTCTTTGGAGTGAATTTAATTTTGTTTTTTTTGCTGTACAGGTAAAGAGAGCCACTGTCCCTGTCTGCACGAGACATTTAAGAGCACGTGTAGGCCCGAGATGTCAAGGAAATATGATCATGTAGAAGTTGATTTCTCTTGCTAGTTTTAAGACACAAGAGGGTCCACACGTGTGCGCAGTTGAAGGGCAGAGATTTGCCGCAAGTGGTTGAAGAAGCAAGGAGGAGTTGACATGATGATTTGGAAGGCGGTGTTGGCGGTGGTGTCCTTTTGAAGTGCATCACTTGTGTCTGAGTGCTTTGTTATGCACAGTAGCTGCAGGCAGAGCCCGCGCTCCTTCATTTCATTTAGTCCAGGGAAGAAGGAGAAAGCCAGTGGAATGTTGAAACGTGGCTGTCCAGCTCTCACTGTTTTGACTCAGAGCGCAGGGGGGAAATTATAATTAATCTGTTAATGACAGTCGGGGCTGTCATAAGCTTGGGGAGTGCATAATAAATTGCTGTAATAAAAATTAAGATCGCATGCATCATTGAGGCCTTCGGAGGGTTTGTTTAATGTAGTTAGAAAAAAAATCGCAGCCGACGTGACGTCCGGCGCTTCAGCTGGAGAATGCTAATTTCTGAATGACACTTAACCTGCTGCAGCTCAGCCACAGCTGAGGGAGGTTCAGGGGGAACCGAATGAGTTTTTCTGCATCCCATTTTGAAACTCACTCAACTGAATGGCCTGCTTTGTGTCCGGAAGGCAAAAATAAGATAATAAGAACTTTGCTTCTGGGATATGAATTGGTCCTTTAAAATAATCCATGTTTTTATTGATGCTTCGTGAATGCATTGTCCATTCACTGGACTCTTCACTTTGGAGCAACAGTGTAGAGCAGTTCTGCATCTAAATACAAAATACTTTACTGATCTGGATCAAATTGGTCTGCATTAGATTAAATCTCAAAAGTGGGTATTTCAAACCAGGATATGTGATCCTGATCCGAGTAAAATTGAGATAAGGATTTGGTAATACAATTTTCCAAAGAATGCCGAACAAACGCTGTTCTTGAGAATTTCAAAATTCCAAGACGGAGAGTTGGATGAGGGTTCTTTATTGGTCATTTAGCAGACATTTGTATCCACTCTACTTTGAATTGCTTTTACAGCAATTTCACAAGTGCAGTTTGTCGAAAAGAAGTGATTAACATCATAGTCTTGTGCCGAAAGAAACTTGAAGAATAGCAGAATACTATAACAATTGTGCGGATGAAGGAAGTGGGATGATTCTTGGTAGGCAACCTATCCAGAGTCCTCAAATCTGGATTCTGCTATCTGGATCAGATTGATCCTATCTGAAAGGTTTTTGAAAAACCAGGACAAAAACGAGGTCCATTTGATCCAGGTTAGCTAAAAAAAGGGATTATGAAATACAGATCATTCTCATCCGGATTACTTTTCCGCCACGCCCTGAGTCTAAAAGATGTTGTTGTATTTTAAAAATCAGGTGCATAACCTTATAAGTCAGAACTCATCATTGTCAGCAAGCATTTGTATGAAAAACCCTTCTAGGCCATAAATATATAATACTCAAATGAAAAATGTACGGCTGTAACTGGGTGTGCCTTCTTGTTCTGTGTGACGTACGTATTCTTATGACACTGCGCAACATTCTGCGCGAGATGTTTGTAATCTGGAAATCTCGTATGTGTGCGTATAGCCTCCCGCTTTGCAATTGACGCAGTAAGTTAATACCGCTCTGAGTGTCAGTAAAAGCTGCGCACGATTCTCTCGGAAAGGCGCAATATTTGTTTGCATCTCAGTGGACAGAGCTGGTGTACCTAATGTCGTGTCTGGTGAGTGTATGTGCAGTTCCTTAACGCTGACCGATGCGCTGAGAAATAATCGAGGGGTCAAAGGCTGCGTTGTTCAATTGTTCTTCTTCCTCCTAACTGAAACATGAAAGCTGGCGCATCGTAGGGTGTGAAGGGGGCATGGGAGCATGTCAGCAGCTGGGCACTTCCTCCTCTTTGATGGGAAATAAAGCCTCCACTGTGGTGCACGAGGCGAGTCTTGTTCCCCAGAGGTATGAAAGCGCAAAGTGTTATGGCACTACAGAAAGCCGTTTGAGCGTTTTTTTTCAATATCCTTAATATCCAGGTTAAGGTACATCTAGTTCGCTCTTTGTCCTCACTAGTAAGACAATTTAGCACACTAGCAGAGTGACAAGGCTTCACTACTTTTGGGCATCATAGTTTGCAATGAAACCTTATGTAAGTTACTGAGCTGCACTAGTTACGATACTAGGCCCAACTGAAAGGGATTTGCCTCTAAGGCCATACTAGTAGCACTAAAATCCCCACGAGTCGTTATGCCTCACTAGTAACATGTCGTTTTCCTACTAGTATGCCAAAGTTGCACTGCTATAGTGTGCAGAAATGTCATATAGTAGTTGAAATCTGAGTGACTGTCAACATGAATAACAAAGTCCCAGCCCTAATACACAGTATACATATATTGTGTTGTACAACAATACTAAACCATATTTATAATTTCATATGTACTTGTGGATGAAATAGTAATGTATTTAGTGTGTCAGGTACAGTCGGCGAAAGGGTGCGACGCAGCCTCTCAAAATATCCACACTCTCGCCTTTATTCTCAACCATTTCGTCGATTTGTGACAACCTGGTTTCAATCATGGTTTGATAAAAGTGATGCAGTACAACATGCGGAGCCTCCAAATCCAATACTGGGTGGCAGTTTTCCATCACAACCCGTCGGTAGATATGCAGGGCTCAATTGGTCAATGTGCAGGTGTCAATCGCCAACTGCCATTTTTTGCAATGGTCCATTCCACTCAGGTTTGGCCGCATCGCGTGGTGTGCAACAGGCCTTAGTTCTTGTACTAGTCTACTAGTGCGCCAAATTGTCTTACTAGTGAGGACAAAGAGCGTACTAGTACCGGTAGACCTTAAGCTGAATACCAGGGACACGGACTAAATGTTCCAACAACCTTCCATATGGCACACACAATATGATGACATAATGGAACGGCTTTGGTCCATCTGAAAAAAAAAAACATAGTCTGGTCATAGCGGATGTGTCGCCTCTGCTGGCCCTCTCAGGAACCCAATCTTTGCTGATGTCGTTTGGGACACAAGGGGCTCTGGTTTTGGGTCTGTGCCTGGAGGCAGGCTGCTACATTGCACTTGTAGCCTGACACCAGTTGACACAGAATAGTTGGCCAGGTCACCCTAGAAAAACATCTCTCTCTCTCTCTCTCTCTCTCTCTCTCTCTCTCTCTCTCTCTCTCTCCGGGTGAACAACGACAGATAGACGGACAGGTATTTTGTTGACAGACAGCCCACAGCGCTCTAAATGAGTCCAAGCTCAGCGAGGAAGATTTCGTCGTGAACTTTAAAGTGACATTCTTCCTGTCGCGCTGTTCAACTTGGCAAGAGTCTCTTCGTGTCAGACCGCACGTCAGATTGCAGGAAGGAATCAATCAAGAACAATGTTTGATCAAGCTGAAATTTTATGAACAGAGAGTTGTTTTGCATTGCACTTAAAGTTTGTCTAGCTTAAAAAAATATAATGGAGTTGAAATGCTTCTTGTGTGTATTAAAGACTACAGTAATCATCTTGGATGAGCTGCTTCTAATATTGTGAATCACTCTACTTGCCATGAAAGACAGCAACGGGCCTCTGATATTTCAAATGAAGTGAAACATAATATGAATGTTGGACTCTGTCTTGGCAGTGATTAATGGGTGTGGGAAAACAAGGTGTCAGTGTTACTTACAGGTCAAATGCTTTGTGTGCTGGCCAAACAATGCTTGGCACTTCTGCACAATAATACATGTCAAGTAAAATGTTGGAAAGATACAGTAATACAAGTATAACTTAATATTGAAAAAAAAAAAGATGCCTAAATGGAGAATGTTTTGTTTCTTGGGAAAATTACAGCAATGCAGCAATCACTTTATCCAACTCTGAGCCAAGATTTCAACCCAGAATAGAAGCAGACTGCTTAGACTCACCGCATGCGCCACACTGCTTCAGTGGTAGACTTTCAAAACAAAATTTCCCATTGAAATTAATTGAAAGTTATTCAGTTACCCACGTGGCTACCACAGATAATCTTTGACTATTATGGCCCTGAAACACTCTTATGTGTGTGGGCCTCTCTCTCTCTCTCTCTCTCTCTCTCTCTCTCTCTCTCTCTCTCTCTCTCTATCTATATCTATATCTATATCTATATATACAACAGACCATAGCAATCATGACAACAATTGCTCTACTGTTTGAATTCAGTGTAGAAAGTTTCCACAAAGGACACATGAGGCAAACAGGCAATGTACATTATACATTAGACCAAAGGAGCTTTGCACCGCCCCAATGGACCGTTCACTTTTTCATACATTTAGGGAAAATATAATCATTCTTTTTAATTACTGCTCCTAGGCACTCTATTAAAATTCTAATTCACCTCATCCACCTCGATTGATCTGTTCACAGTGGGTGGCTGTGGTGAAATCCACTGTATAATATTCATGCTGCTCCGCCCTGGTTGTGCTGCGTGTCAGAAGGCATCTCGCAGAGAATCCCTCAGCCACCTTGGAGCGCAGCCTGTGGAACTGATGAGGTGAAGAGCATTGCTCTGCAGCTCCATGCTAGTAATCACGGGACTGAAGAAACACATACATCATCTGCCACACAGGTTGGCACGGCGAAAGAAAGGCCTTCCCGCCACGTAAGATGTTGAACGAATGACGGCCATACGTGTGTTTGTCTCCTCGCAGATGGCCGTGTGTCTTCAGTCAAGGAGGGAGAAGAAAAAAAAAGCTGAGCCTGGCATTTCTTCCCCTCCCCCAGTCCACTCCCTCTTCTTCGCTCCCTCCATCCATCTTATTGTTGCACGTCCCTGGCTTCTCCTTCTCCCCTGCAGGAGCTTTGATATTGGCAACACAGTTAATGCCCCTCCACGGAAATAACAGTGGAAAAGATGACATAAATTATTTGCCAATTGTTTGACACATGCAGGGCATTGTCCTTGCTACAGTCATCAACACTCTTGTCACCTGAAGCTACGAGCAGTGCCACTGCAGCTTTGTGTCTTGCTGCTGAGCTTAAGGTGGCTGCAGGCTCCATAGGAGCACCTCTACCACAACATCTCTGCAAATATTATTTTGGAAAAAACTCTTTCCAGTCAGTGTTGACTTCATTTTGGACATGATACATACCAGGGCTGTCAAATCTATTTTCATTGTGGGCCACATCATAGTTATGGTTTCCATCAGAAGGCTGTGAGGAATGTGGAAACCATATACATTTATAATCACCTCATCATATTATTACATAAACACAATTGCACCTGCATTTGATTTTTATTATTATATATTTTGCAAGCAAAGTTTGAGTTACGAGCGCTAGCTGCCACAGGTAACTTCACAAAAAAATAACTTGGCAAATAGTGAACAATTCTTCAAAAAGAGGCAAAGTTCGTGCTTCGAGCCATTTATTGACAATCCCAGGTCAAGTTCACTTTAAAACTAAACATACAAAAGAGAGAATTATACAATGTCTATTTAACCAAGGCACATTAACTTCGTCTTACAAAAGGTCAGTTAGCTTAATGCTAATGCATGACGCGAAACACCATAGATGGGCTAACAAAACTAACATCAATGTTGTGGCAACAAACCTTCAAACAACGTATATATGAACACGGTTGCAACACATGCAGGCAGAGAATATAACAACATTCAAACTTCTTCTACTTTATTTCCCCAGGTGACTAAATTATAGCCTGCACTCCATGCAGTTCTACCTACTAAGAGGGCGTGCCTGCATCTTAGGAAGTGAGAGAGACAGAAAACAATGTTAGCTTACTACTATTTGGCTTATTTCTGGAAGCGCTTCAAACTAATTTTAGTCATCTCATTTGTCTTCTGCTTTTAAATTGCGGTGCGTGTTGCATTGCAGGGCATATGTTGCATCTTCGGGAAACAAAATGATCTGACACGTTGCACGCACAGTACAATTATTGTGCATGGATATGAGACGTAGTGCTGGATCAATACTTGATTCGGTTGGATGAAGAACGATGTGCACCACAGCAAGGACCAAAATATAGCGACGAGCAAAAAGAACACTCATGAAAGCTGTTCATTATCAGTGGGGGAGGTGTTTTGTCTCCATGTAATGAGCTGTTGTCGTGCTGCGGTACAGTGAAGCCCAAGCAGAGCCACCCCTATGCAGCCTGTACCATTCCATAATGTCCTTGCCCTTAATCACTTCCCGCTGCCTTCAATTGCACTGAAACACATTATGAATTAATCACTTTGCCTAGCAATTTGCATAACACACACACACGCAAGCACGCACACACACACACACACACACACACACACACACACACTATACACTTCTGCCTATAAATGCATGAGAAGCTGCATTAAATGGCACAGGAAAAGCAAGCAGATGTGTGATATTTGGGAAATTATTGTGGTAGTCAGTTCAGCATTGGGATTCCCAGAGGGAAATGTCTTTGCTTGGTACTGTACACCAGTGGTCCCCAACCACCGGTCCGCGGGCCAGTACCAGGCCGTGAGGCATTTGTTACCGGGCCGCAGAGAAATAACGACTAATTTATATAATTTCTGTTGTATTGCAATTCGCTGTGTCAATGTGTTTTATTTTGAAAATTGACCGGATCTTCTCCGCCGCAACAGCTGCGCGTCTCCATGGACACAGAACGCTTCGCTTTCCGGTCCCAGCCAGCTCGAACGCTTCTGTTTCCGGTCTGGCTAACGGCGGCAGAGCTCAAAGAATGAAACTAATTCACCTCATTACGTTTACTGACAAGATTTGTTCTTTGGAACGAAACAACACTATATCAGGAGTCCTACTTAAAATACGGGTTTATCGCAACAGTTAACTCTCACGCACCAAGTCCGCTCTGATACAGATACAGTCGTAGGTTGCTGCTCGACACAGGCAGAACTACTTTTACGGAGTTCAAAGTCTACTCTCATTGAGGAGCTACGGAACTGCAGCCTAGTCTGGCTGCCTTCAATAACTCCGACCCCCACTCCCGCATCGCACTCACAGTGGACGCACCACGAACGGCGAAGGAGGTAGCAGAAACGAAGCAGTGTGTGCGCGCACGCCACCACAGCCGGTCCTTGAGAAAAATCCCGACTCCTAACCGGTCCGCGTTGCAAAGAAGGTTGGGGAGCACTGCTGTACACTATGAGACGTGTCATGTTTGCTTTCTTCTAGTTTGACAAATCTCTACACCAATTACGGCACATTCCCACGACTCACCTGCTGTGTTTATTCTGGCTGTGAAAAACACTTAAGTGTGTAGCTGCTTTCTGACATTACAACAGATTTTCCCTGCAGTGTTCGGAGGATTTTTGCGGGGATTGCAATAAACCTAACAGAGGCGCTGAAGATTGATTACAGAGTTTTGTATTTAGACAAATCACAACTTTGACAGAAAGACTATTCGTCGGATAGGTTTTGGTGTCATTTCGCTTGGAAATGGCAAAGGTAGTGAGGCTGTCACTGTAAAAAAAAAAACATACAGTAAATCATCTCATTATGTTGTCAGAGAAACATCAGATTTGTCAATGCTTACACATTTATTTACCTGTGAGAAGTAATTTTCCCATTTGCCGTTTTTCCACGTTTGGGAGAATTTGTGATGGTCCCAGGAAATGAAGGTTGAACCTTTTGCCCATTATTGTAAAAGGTATGTTTGCCGCAAACACAACGCTGGTCATCACCAAAAGAACACCATACCTCAAGCGAAGCATGGTGGTGGCAATGGAAAACCAGCGGAAGGAATTATGATCAGTTTGAAATAGAAGTCACGGTTAGCACAAAACATTCAGGCTTTGTGCTAGAAAGCCAAACATGAAAATGTCTGGAAAAGACGACACGAACATCAGAAAATGAATTGAATTGAATGTGATTAGTTATTTTCCGGTCCGCGACCCTAGTGAGGAGAAGCGGCTCAGTAAATGGATGGATAGTTATTTTCTGAACACAGCCACATCCCAGTTATAGAGGGTGTGCACACGTATGCAAGCACATTATTTCAGATGTTTGTTTTTACTTCACCACTTGAAAAAAAAATGACAAAACAATGAATTTTACAGGTTACGGGTCACATTAAAAGTGGAAATATTTTTGAAACTGATTGATCTTGGTGCCATTTTTTTCTAGATCATAAATCTGACATTTGAACACCCCTGTTTTTGATATATGATAGATGATAAACAGATAGATGATGATTTTACTGACAAATATGTGCCTTTGAGTACCACAATATTAGTTACGCATTCAAATGCAACAGATGTATCGAGAAATTCTGCCTTTTAAAAATTAACCTCAATTTTGAATGACACAAAACTAGTTTGCAAAGGCGTAGAAATGCTTTGCGTATGAAATGTTGTTTTTTAACAGAGTAGTAATACAACCACAATAAAAAAAATATATTGTTAGAATTATACCTCTCAATCAAATTGGAATCTAAAGGGAAAAATGATACAGCTCTTGCGTCCAATTTAAACAAATCTAATTCTGAGTCAGTTATTCGTGAGAAAATTGTCCGAAGTTATTTGCTGGTGGAAAATAAGTGATGTAACGAGAGCTACACTAATTTAACAATGTGACTGACATCAGGCTTGGAAAGCTTCCGATTTAGTTTGGCACTGCGTGACCGCATTAACAACACAACTGTAGTCCTTCTCCCACTGCTTTTCCTAAATCCCTCCGTTTGCATTTGTCACATTGCAATGTATCACGAGGAGGGGGGTGATTGGAAACCCTCCAAGGCTCGAACGGCAGCCGGTCGGCACGCGACCGGCCCCCGTCTGTTGCATGGTTGCACTACAGTATATTTAAACACACACCCACACGCGAGAGGCGGGAACGTAGCACATGACCCTTCGAAAAAGATACCCTCACAAGCAAGGGAGAGGGGAAATTGTTTAATGAAGATGGATCACAGCGATGGCTTTACATTTCATTTCTAAGCAGCGGGCATACGGCTTTATTACAGCCAGTCTCACCTTTGTCTTCCCCGATGAGCCACTCAGGAGGCTCCAGTGCACTTCACACCGCTTTTTGTGGGTTTCCATGTGTGTGCACATGTTTTGGATGTAAAAAAATAAAGTCAAATCTGCCCACACTGTAGAACTGGCTTTGGCGGGTGGTCTACAGGGAAATGTTGACAATTTAACCGAGTTCCATCTGGCCACATTCTGCCCGCTGCAAGGTCTCCAGTGAAGCGATGTCCTCTATCGCAACTGAATGTCACAAGCCCTTCACCATTAGTGCACATGGAAGGAAAGGGACTCAACCTCTGTTGTACACATGCTCCACTCTCCCACGTGCTGGAAGGAAAATAAGCTTCAATATGAGGAAGCATTTGGTGACGTGGAGCAGCCCTGTCTTCGCCATGACTGCACCTTGCTTTCTTGGCCTTTCAATCAGCGCAACTAATAGCTGGAGCAAACATTTTGCTTTTGAAATTTAATTGATTTCAATCGCTACCTTACGGTTCGTTGTTTGTGATCTATTGCAGATTTGATAGTTTTTCTGAATTGTTTTTTTTTTTTTTTTTTACAGTATACAGGCAAAGAAAACAGAGTCAAAATATGATTTAATAACATCAGCAACGTTTGAATCACCGGTAATGCACATAAAAAAAACAAAACACAACAAACGCCGAATAAATTCCTGATCAAAGCGTCCAATCAGCGATGAGACTGGTACCTACCTCTTCCAGCAGCTTAATGTTGTTGTGTTTTTTTTCATTTGCTGTTGATGTTTTTTTCGTTTGCCGTTGTGTTTAGTTCTTTGCTGTTGTGTTTTTTAATTTGCCGTTGTGGTTAGTTATTTGCTGATGTGTTTTGCACTTCAGGGCCACCGTACATACTAGACAGATGTAACCAGTGACTTGCCGATTGAGTGTAGCGTGAATTAATTCATTAGCAGCTCCACGGGAACCTTCATGCCAACATACAGGAGTATTGTATCAGCCGCCCAACCTAACCTCTGATGGCTTGTGCTCAGAAAATGAAAAGAATGAGACAGAAACACTTTCTTCATGATCAACATAACGGAAATATTTAATCGTAGGGTTCAACTTGTTTTCAAGGCATCCACAGCTGATAGCGGCAAGTGGGACTCAGTCATCAAACTCATGCTAAGAGGGATGAGATAAATAAGGGGAGAGTAGCTTTGTATTAGTAATAGTAGTTCTGGAAGTGTGATTTGTACATTCCAACTCACACGAAAAGGAGTAAATCGTCTGCAGTAAAATGTCAAGTAACTTTGGTCATGCAGCAACATCCCACATGCTATTAGTTTTGAATGGTGTTCATTCACTCTGCGTAAGCGATTTTGGCAAATCTAGTCGTCACTTTCACCTGCGAGAAATTGTCATGGTTTGTCACCAAGTTCCTGACAGGCTAGGAAGGAATACATCAAATATTTGGATGGATAGTCGGGAGCTTCCAATTATTAGTTGAATCCACCATCGCTTTTACACTGGTTGACAAACCATGTCGCACATTCAAAAGTCAGTTGAATGAAACTATTGAAATTTACATTGGTGCCTTGAGATACGAGTGGCCCGACATACGAGTTGTTCGAGATACCAGTCGTCGTGCACACGATTTGTTTTATTTTTTTTGCTTTGACTTGAGAGTGTTCCCAATGGAAGTTTAGTGTCAAACTGAAACATTAAACTAGGCGAATTAGTCATTGTATATTTAAAACAAACACATAGCTCAGCCTTTTGCGTGCTAGCTTAAGGCTAACACATGTTGGGAAACGCATATACACTGTATAACCCTTTAAGCAAACAATATTTGAATACAACACAGCATTTAGACAGACATTTAATATAACAGTACTCACAGTCCTATATTCGTTATCCTCTGCACGGAGCTGAGACGAGCTGAGGACTGAGAAGTCTATACTGTACAGATGTTCACGTACAGTAGAATAGCACAATGGCCATTCAATGAATTCAAAGTGTAACAAAAACAGTGTGATTCTTTTGAATTCTATTCACTGTATGTCATCACTGTAGTACTATATTATAGAGTTCTTTTTTCTTCTCCTTTAAAAAACAGATTACAAATTTTGTTTTTTGGGCGGCTGGAACGGATGAATGACATTTCCATTCATTTTCGATGGGGAAAGATGATTTGATATATGAGTGATTTGAGTTATCTCAAGGCACCACCTTAATTATTATGTCTTCATGCCCATAGAATATGCCCAGATTTAGTATCTGTATGAATATGCATTATAAGTCTTGTCAGTAATGACAGCTCTCATTTCCTTTTGGAAGGATTTTTGATTCAGATTCCTGGTCAAGGTACCTGTGAGTGGCACATTTCCCCCAATGCAGTGGGTGTCTGAGTTGGAGTATTGTCTGCACCTTTGAACTCTAGACCATAGGTCAGGGGTTCAAATGGACAATCACAGGCCCTCTGGCAGAGAATCTGAACCCTCCTCACCTATGATGAGAACACTAAAGAGCAGCTCAGGGTCACCCTGAAACTGAGCACCGCACAAGCTGTATTCAGGTATATTTTACATGACGGGCAGGTTTTAATCATTTATGCAACATTAAACATTCCGAACGACTGATGCCTTGATTAGATTGAAATTGATTAATTTATTGAGGTTATATAAATGTACAAAATTGAAAGCTCAAGGTGAAATCAGTGCACATGCCGAATGATACAACAAAGGCAAAAAAACAATCGAGGCGCACAAAGAATTCCTTTTGTTGCATCATATCAAGATGTAGGGAGAATGTAAAATGAAAAGAAATGAAAGTTGGAGTCATCATAAAGCTCTGAACTTGCTCTGGTCATGAACCGGGGAGAGTCGGGGGGCATTTGTCTGATATAACACAGATTTATGAGTCTTACAGTGCACAGCTCGCTAGTCCTAATTAGGTAGTTACCATAAAATGGGATTTGTATCATCACATTGGTGAGTGCAGCACGGAATGCTCGCCTCCCTTAACCTTATACATTTATGAATTTCGATATCATCAGGGGCATAGAATACTTAGAGGAATAATTAATGCTGGACTAAATTGAGTTTGAAAAGCCTGTGGTTTACCCTGTCATTGGTCCACTGTCAGCCGTTTGCTGCAGCTGAAGGATGGGAAGGGTCAACGGGTAATGTCTGTTGCACGAGCAGCGCTGCTTTACGACTTCCATTTGCCCGGGTGCGCGTCGCCTCGCCACTTGCTCCTCCCTAATGACGCCTCCCTAATGCTGCATGGACCAGCAGAGGAGTGCGACGTAAGTGGAGATAGGGGAGGCAATAGGGTAAAAGAATTGATCATTCCAGTGTGACTGGAGTTGCTCCATATGATGTTCAAGTGCTTTATGCGTGAATAATTAATATAATAGATATGTATTTCAGAAGTGAAAGATTCCTGGAGATTCGGGGAGCTATGGTAAGATTTGCAAGCTGCAAAATCAGTATGAACATGAAAAGAATATTCTAAATATTTTCATTGTACAGTGGTACCACGACTTAGGACTTTAATTCCTTTGCTGACCAAGCCGGTAACACAGTTGACCCATATATCAAATAGATGTTCAAATGTATTAAAATGCCATCACTTCATTTCAGTCCTCCCCCCAAAAAACACCACCATTTCTGTTTTTACATTTTTAATACAGAAAAATAGCATTGTATTATATAAAAAACATAATAAAATACAATGTAAAGAAATGAAATGGTTTTGTATGTAAAGTATAATTCAAAAGTGGAATGTGTACCTTTTTTAGGGGTGTGGCTTAGCTAGTGCTGTCAGGTGTTGCAGTAGGGCTGGCCTGGCTCGTCTGCCTGTGAGCATCTGGGCGTGAGTTGTGGCCTACAGCAGCTCCTTACGAGTGTATATCATTTTCTATTTGTGTATTTGACTGTTTGTCTCGTTCAGTAAATGGCTGAAAGTGCGTCGGGGACTTTGGCTCTCTTTGCCCACATCCGAGGGCATTACCAAACTTTAATTTCTCTATTTTTTTTGGTCACTTAACTTAAGCAATGGCCTTCCTGAAGCGAGGCCTCTGTCTGTCTGTCTGTCTGTCTGTCTGTCTGTCTAGTATGTTTTCCAACCGGTCTCCCTAATTTACGTCCCCCCCAGCATGTTTTTCATGCAATCTGCCCCTTTTTTCATACCTTCAGCCATTAGCAGCATGCATGGTTTTGCTCCGGTGTGCTGTTTTTCTGTAGGTACACTGCAGGGAGTAGAATGGATTAATGGATGTCCAAGCGTGGATGAACTGAAGGAGTCATTAGAGCCGAGCCCACGGTGTCACCGCGCTATAGGCTCTGGTTGTGTTGTGCTTCGGAAGTAAAATAATTGCAGGAAACGAGGGAGATGGCTAAATCATGCCAGTCTGGGAAGAGAGGGCAGCAGACAGAAGCTGGACTATTTAGACGGGATGCCTCTAAGTGCACTTCCCGTGCTGCGCCCCCTTGGTCCGGCTGGCCCCTCATATCAAAGATGCTCTGTTTATGTTTTGTAATCAATTGATATTGCGCATGATGGATGAGCTGTTGCGAGAGCTGCCCTCTCTATTGGAACTGAGTCAGAGGTGGCCCAGTGTAATGGATAGCTTGTCTGCTCGAAAACTAAATGTGCAACTATCTTGCAACATGAAATATAAAGCTGGCGGAAGGTGTTGTTAGGCGACTATGTCACGACGGCGAACAAGAGTATGATGAGTGGTGCGACATGGGCTCCTCTTCAATCTAACGTACTCTCACAGGGGATATATTTCATATCACGTCTTGGCGAGTGTCTCAATGCTGTGCTACAGATGTTAGATTTAAATGTGAAGGGAAGTGTAAATCCATTTGAAAAGACACAATGTGACTCAAGTAATTCTCCCACACATTATAAATGCAGACACTATCATACTACGTTGCTACTGAAATCTTGTGTTCTGTTCTTTATTAGGCACTGGGTTGCTTTTTATTGGACCTGCTTGTACTTCTCCAGTCAGATAGTGTGGGAAATATAAGACGGATAGGTTGCCTAGATTAGATAAAGGTGTGTTTGTGTGTGTGTGTGTGTGTGCATGCGCGCATCATCCCAGTCCTACGGATGGCCATCGTCTGAACGTGCACTTTCATCCTGGTGCTTTTTCGTGCCTCCAGCGATGGTTTGGATGACCTTTTACTGTCAGCTCCTAACATGACAAATTACAGAGGCTGGATGACCGTGTTTTTTAGGAATGCAAGAGTTCACAGCCTGGTCAGGCCACTGGCAGGGCACAGGACCCCTACACTGAAGGCGAATCTATTAATTTATCAAAAAGTCGCATACACCAGATATAAGAAGTCAACAGATGCCTTTTCAAATTTTTGTAGTATAATTAAATGAGACCAAGATCAATTATTTCAAAACCTTTTCCACCATGTATGTGGCCTATAACCTGGACAACGCAACAAAAATAAATAAATACCAAACATACCTTTTAGAATTATGGCCAAAAAGTTCAACCTTGGTTTCATTAGACCATAACAAAATCTCCCAAACACATGTGGGGGAAATGATAAATCCAAGGATGAACTATTTGGTCATAAATCCAAAATGTACAGTATGGCTGTCGTAAACACAACATTGCCAAACGTACAACTTGGCTACAGTGACGCATAGTGGCGGTGGCAACATGCTTTGGGGCTCTTTTTTCCTCATCCGGAACTGGGGTCTTAGAAAAGATGGAAGGAATTATGAACAATTCAAAAATATAGCAGTTAACGTTAACACAAAACCGTCTGGCTTCTGTTAGTAAAAAAAAAAAAAAAAAAAAAAAAGGCCTACTAGAACATCTGGACTTTATTTGTGTGGCAGGTGCATGTTGACTCTCATTTAACATAAGTTTGAATGTAAATAGTTAATTCTGAACACAGCCACATCCCTAGTTACAAGAGGGTGTGCACACTTGTGCAACCACACGATCTCAGTTGTTTATTTTAAATGACCTCTTTTCAGTCCAGTTGTATAGGCTATAGGTCACAATAATGGTACAAAAGGTTTTGTAATGATTCATCTTGGTGTTATTTTTTTAAATCACAAAAACCTGCCATTTGAACAGCGGTGTGCAGACTTTTTATCTTCACTGTATATGGAGAAAATTATTATAATACACAAGTCACGACCAACTAATCAATTGGAAATTGCCGATTCCCCAAGACTTTGTGGACAGTTCTATGCCTCCAATTTTGTGGGACAGTTAGGTGAAGACCGTTTTGTGTTACAGCATGATAATTGGTAGTTCAAGGATAAGTATGCCTGAGCCCCTTCAAACACTATTTAAATGAACTAGAACAGAAATGATGAGTCAGGACCACTCAGGTCCAAGATCAATCCCTCTGATCACACGAATTCTGGATGAAAGAACAATTCCCATAGACACACTCCAATGTCTCCCCAGCAGAAGCTCGTACACCTGCAAAGGGTACACATACACACACTTGGGGTCTCCATATCAGCTTCAAACGTCATCTGTGTAAGATGACAAAATGCAGTGCAATAATTCCTCTTCAAATGATCATCTTATTGTTTTTTTTGCTGGATTTACGTGTTTGAGGATGTGCATGAAACATCTTGGCCGCCCCCGTGTGATGTCCACTGCCCTCCTTAAATTAAGATCAGCTGGACCAAATGCAGCCAGAGTGTTGCTTTCTGACCTCACGTGCCATCCACTCGGCCCTCTTGCATCCACATCGGTCTAGCCTGTCAGTTTGCACGTGTAGCCACTGAATAACCACCGTGCTGATGATATGCCTTCCAGAGGCCTCGTTGCGTCAGTTGCACACTTGAGGACGTTAACCTCGTTTCTGCCTCCTCCTGCCTTAAGTCGAGTGTGTTCAGTGTGCTTATGGCAGCCACGTTGACGACTGATAGATCAGACTCATCTAATTTGCTTCAGTAAAGACTTGTTCCTCTTGTCAGGAGTGTAGTCATGTGCAAATCATTACATATTTACTTACAGGGCTCATTCTCACAGATTGCATCATTTTGTATTCCTAATTTGCTCAATGACCGAATTGTATTATACAAATGCTTGTTCTAATGGCTTTAGTACCACACAGCAAATATTACTGGTGTAGATATCCCATGCTGCTGTGTGACCAACAGTTAGTGAGCTGGGAAAATGAAATGGAGAATCGCCCATTGCCCTGTCCACTTTTATAGAGCAGAGCATTCAGCATCGTGAGAAAAATGATGATATCATCCCGGGGGGGGGTTGCAATACTTGTTTACAGCTGTCCATGCGTGCACGCAGAAACTCATGTAGCTGACAGTTTTAGTCTGTCTTCAGCACACTATTTCTATGGCAATCAATTATACTCACTACAATAAGCGTCTTCTGTGCCAGATCGCACCTTTTAATTGGCCATATCTTTCATCATAAGCCAAAGGTAGTGCATGGGGTGCATTTATACACCGCAAAACTGAAGTAATACTGATGTGCAGAGGAGGTTTGAAAACAAACACTGTGTTTTTAGAGAAGAGAAACAAATGTTTTTAGCGGGTAAAAGCTCTCACGCAGGCTGGAGCTACATCATGGAGGGCTCCACGGATTCATGGCCACTCCTCTGTAAAAATAAACAGCCAGTAAAATATCACGCTCAGGCTCCCTTGACGGCACTTTAACATCATTATGCTTTCAACAGGCTTTCAGTGAAAACCTGAATGTGTAGCATATCGTTAGCCTAATAGGATAGTTCCCTATGTCTCTTTTGAGAGTTTTGGGGAAAAACAAATGTTTTAGCAATCATTTTTAAATTATTGTCATTGTAACAGTAAGTTACAAAATTACTTACAGTGTGTGTGTGAGATAGATTTTATAACGTGTACATTGCATTGTGTGCATTGCAGATGAAATTGAGTTGCGGGGTGCAGCCCCTTTGCATTTTCTCACTTGCCTGCATGTGTTGGTCTGAATCTTGGCCTGGTTTAATTCATACAAGGTACATTTTTACTATACACATTACACTGGTATTTGACTTATGAGTGCCTTAATTTACAAGTTATTTGAGTAAACAAAAAAACAAACAAAAATAAAAAGATTTTTTTTTATAGGCAATTCAGTTAAATTCAATGGGGAAAATGTATTTGATATACTTACTTCGAGTTACATTACAAGCTTGGTCGCAGAATGAATAAACGTGTAAATCAAAGTACCACTCTATTTTGTGGAGGTGTGCACTAATAATTCTGACAGCTAGGGCCAGCAATAAAATGACAGCCTGCTTTGGCCTATTCGATCACTATGCATGTAACGTTTCTACCAAGCCCAAAAACAAAGTGTTGCAACTCTAATCTGCGTTTTTCCCCTTCGGCATCAGATCACTTTCTGTGAGGTTAATCCCTTTGACTTTTGCTCTGACTACAGTATTTAACCTGGTGTGTATACAAGGGCTTTCAAGAGGATTACAAAGGTCCTTAATAGGGGATTAGCCAAATCCTTCTGTTGTTTCTTCCAAAATCGTATGACACTCAGGCATTTGATGACCCACTGTGGCTGTGTTTAGATGAATGGGGCAGCTGATTTTTGAATCCATGCTGTTTGCCTGAGTTCCAACTGGATTCGATTGGCATGGTTGCTTCACAACATGGTGTAAAACAAACGGCATGTGTGTGTGCGCACATGTGTTCGTGTGTGTGTGTGTGTGTGTGTGTGTGTGCATGTGCTGTGAATGATGTCACATTTGTAAAACCTGCAAACATTCCCCTCTCCTCATTATTTTCCCAAGTTGGAACTTGCTGTTTAACATCAGCAATTACAAGCTGCTGACAACAGGGTTACATGAGGGTGCGTGGTGTGACCTGGAGGCAGGAGTGATGCCACACTCCCCCTATAGGCTATTACTGGTATGTCACTACATTGAGGAAGGCTCCTTTTGTACTCTAGCAAATAAATTCACATATAAACTGAGTTGTATAAATTGATTCAATTGGTCTTTACTATTGCTGTATATGCAGCGACTGCAAAATAATCAGTTTCTCAGATGTTGCTATTTAGAGATATATAACTGCTAAAAGGAACATTTTTGTCTTATTCTAAAAAAGACTGACAACATAACTCCCAAGTTCCAAATACAAATATTGTCATTAAGGGCATTGATTTAAAATACAAATTCAAGGTCTAGTGATTTTTATTTGGTATTCAACTTTTTTTTCTCCCAGAGCTGTATATAGTATATTTACTGTATATATTTCTTTGGTTTCTTTTACAAGTTACCAATAAAGCATTCCTTCCTTTAAAACCTTTTCTCACGTCATATTCTCCACGTGGCATGTGATAATTGCCCTTCAGATATGCAGACACACACATCAAAACAACATCACATGTTCTTGTACTGAAATACAATCTAAGGACAGTTTGATGGTGCTGTTTTCACAGATTGCCCTATACAGCATAATATAAGTGACGTCATCTCAATCAGGTGTATCACAGGATGCAAAACTACAACAATTTCAAGTGTATTTATTTTGCAAATCAAATAACTAAAAGTAATGGAAATGTGAAAATATAATATTTTCCTTAGGACTGCTTACAGTAAGAACAAATGACACTTTTAAGCACGTGATAGCTTTCGTGATAGATGCTTGCAATTGGGAGGGTTTGTAATGAAATGTTATGGATGTTATGACGTGACACAATCAGTGTTCCCATTTTGAAGAAACCTTCCAATACCAGTACCTCTGTGTTGCCAAACAACTAGATCTATGCAATAGATGGTATAGATTTGGCCTACGGTACAGATTTAGACTCTACCGACCTATTACGATAACGGTTGTCGATGACGTCATTGTATCTGCCTCAGTGTGAAAATGGCTTCAAGCGTGTCTGACCGCGTCGCTTCAAGCACGTCTGGACCGTGCTGATGCCAGCCGTACGCATACTTAGCCATCGTCCCTGCTTTGCCAGCTGAGTGGGAACTACCGGGGTGATGCTAGGCTAACTTGTTCCACACCAGTTAGGAGCTGCCGCTGGCTAGCTAGCACAGCTAAACGCGGTGGAGAGCTGCTCCTCTCAGTCGCTCATCCTCGCACCCATGGCGACGAATAAGATACACCTCAGACAAGTATCATTATCAGTTATGGAGGATAGGAAATAGATAATCATGATCACACCGAGCAAGAGGAGAACAGGAGAAGATGGAGAGTCCATGCTAACTGCTAAGCTAACGTGAAATGTAGCATAACGAAACATCAGGATAAGTGGCTAGGTGGTTTAGTACACTTAACAGAAGTCTGGCAACAACACCGTTACAGAGGAGAGAAACCAACTACACCACGAACAACAAATTAGCAGGTAAATTGAGAAGTGTCTCGCAAGAAAATAATACAACAGGGACACAGCAAGCACACATGTCTGAAAACCGAAAATGTATCAGCATGCTACCGAATAGCTCACCCAGGAGAAGCCTATAAGGTAAAAATTATATTAATGTATAGTATATTGAATATTCATCAAATTAGCAATGTTATTTGTGTTTGTTTGCACTATTTTACAATTTTATACCATAGAGTGCAGAGTTTTAATTTTATCATAACAAGTGTTCTCATAATGACATTAGCTTTGCTTAGGAAATATTTGCATCATTAGTTTTACACCTCTGTTTATATCGCAATATATACCGTTAATGTGGAGGGATTCAATTTATACCGTGATATGAATTTTTAGGGCATATCGCTCAGCCCTACAAACAGATGTAAGTGTAAGGGGCTCAGATGTAAGTGTGTACTGTGCATGCGAACCTTTGAGCTCTTCTGTCCCTCACGTATTTTTCAGTGTTTACTCCTTGGAAAGCACAAATGTGTCAATTTGTTTGCAAGTGAGCGTTGTGGGTTTGTCAAGTGATATTCATGGAATTTGGTGAGTGAGGCTGAGCAGGGACGCAAGAAGGCTGACAGCGCTGATGGCTATCAAGATAAGTGCAAGAATGTGACGCCCTAGAAAGCCATAGGCAGCGGCTGAAAGAACGGGTGCAGCACTGCAGAGTCCTCCCTCACCATGGAATGGTGGGGGCTCAGGGGGAACACACTACTTGTATTTCTCATTTATTGCACCGTAAATCATCGCCTTTAAATCCTGCTTGCAACATTACGTAAACAAAGTTGACCTATAATTCTACGAAGCCGTTAGAAACCATTTCATCATGTTCTGTTATACTAATGCATGCTGTTTGACTGTGCATTTGCAGCAACATCAACGTGATGGCTGCCATTTTGGGTGCCATCATCTTCTCTCTCTCTCTCACACTCTCTCTCTCGGCCGCGTGGCCAAAGTAAACTGCATCTCTCAATCGACAGGATCTCTCAGGGGAAGTTGTGGCAGGGCTCTGGTACTGTGCTGGTGGCCAGAGGAAATAAGACTCAGAAATGATTCCAGCACCAACAGGGAGTCCCAATCTATCTTGGAGCATGTGCTCTGGCACTCCTGTTGACGTAAATATTTGCATGACATGGGCTGACATGCGAGATCCTATCATAAGTACAACATCATCATGGCCCATTATAGGCACAGTGAGACATACTGTAGCTAAGTTGAGTCAGTTACACAGACATGGGATCAGTCTGTCATCACGCTGTTAAACAAAATGACATACTGGATCTTAGATTGTCATTTTTAGCTGCTCTGTCATGCCCCCTTAAAAAAAAAAAAACCCTCCACTGACGGATCTTCCTTGATGCCTGGCGGCGGGTGCTCTGTCGTTTCTCACGTACGTCAACCTTCGCAAGAATTGTGCTTTGTATGCTCACGTGCGGAAGAGCCTCTCTGTTATTTTGGGTGCACGAATGTGTCTGCGAGCTGCAGTGTGAGTTGGGCCCATTCATTCCGCTGTTGTCCATCATCACCTACTGTAGTGAGGGGAAGCCTTTCTTTGGGGCCAGTTGGCGTGCGTGCAAGCATTTCCTTCATTCAAAAACATATGCCTTCTGACAATATCGCGGGTGGAGCTACTTCTGGCTTTAAACTAGTCCAGTTTTCCAAGATACACTCTTAGGAGAAAAAAGTACTTTGTACCTACAATGGGGCTACAATGCCTATTCAAATTCAGTTGAACCTTTGACACTTGACTTTTTTACATTTTGAGAACATACCAGGGGTGTTGAAGGCCTAAAGTTTTTTTTGTGTAATTTTTTATTTCATTATTATAATGTGATGAAATCTGAGCCTAAGTCGATGAATTGATAAGATCGCTGATATTTTTTCAGCAGAGTCCCGGTGGTCCCAACCTTTTTTGTGTCATGGACTGTTTTTGCGCAAAGACATCAATCAATCAATCAATCAATGTCCTTTATTTAACCAGGTAAAGACAAAATTGATCTTCAAAACCTTTTTTCCAAGAGTGACCTGGCCAAGGCAGCAGCACAAACTCCAAATGGTTGTATTGTCATCAACCACCATTATATTCTCGTACACTCGGATCCAGGCAGACGTATAAAGCATGTGTCGCCTTGTTGGCTCCACAGAGGATTATAGTTTGGCAACAGCAGAAGACAGTCGTGTTGAAAGTCCTCTGTAAATTGGCCAATTGGAAGATGAGATGCCAAAAACATGGGATTAGCGATTAGTCGACCTAAAGCGTTAAATGTCAATGAGGATTAGTCAAGTCGACTGGACGACTACTGTAATCAGTTCACCCCCTTGAACATACGTGCATGTATTTGGCCGTGGAAAGGGAGCAATAACGCTGGAGTCCAATTAATAAACATTTTTACCAGGAGTTTTATTTTGTGTCACAAGTGGCTAGCATGTGTGGCTCACATTCGGAGGTTCTGGGTTCTCGACTCTGACCTTTTATGTTTGGAGTGATGTACTCGCTGTGCTTGCATACAATGTTTGTTCCAGGTACAATGATTCCCAAAACGTGTATGGGAGGATACTTGAAGACTCTAACTTGGCCAAAGTGAGTGTGAATGGTTGTCCATAATGTGCCCTGTGATTGGCTGGCGAGTCGCGGCCAGTCCAGGGTATACGCTAAGTCAGAGGGCATACTGTAAGTTTAAGCACTTATGATCCTGAACAGGATAAGCGGTAAAAAAAAAAAAAAAAAGAAAAAAAGATGGACGGATGTTTCATTTCACTTTGTAACATCTTTGCATTTGCACTTGCATTTGTCTTGCATTTCTCCTCAGAGGGTGTGTAGTCCACTTGTTGTAAGCTTCGTCAGCGTCATAATTAATGTGAAATCATAGGTGGCCAAGCAAAGAAACTTGGCAGTAAATTCAGGAGCAACAAGACAAGTAAAAATAGTAAACATAATAATGCAAGCCAGCATTTTGTGAGTCTCTTCAGGACAATGTCTAAGAAGAGAAACTAAGAAAAGTTATGTTTGTGTACTTGCTCTTCCATTTGCATGTTCACATGGATGTGACGAGTTTCTGCTGACCTGTCGATAGAATATAACGCGTCACCCTTTTGGTACTCTCGCTCTGTCGTTGGTAACCCAACAATCATCAGTAGGGCAACTTTATTTTGTCAAAGTATTGGGATTTTATCTTGGTTTGTGCTTTGATTTTAATTTATTTGGACTATTTGGCATCCATACTCCCTGTACTGGACTGCATTCACGTTCACGTTCACATTCACGGTCACTGAGTGGGAACTGAATCCATGGTGCCTGCACAGAAATCAGGCGAGTCAACCTCTACACTGTTACTTGAATATTTTACATGAATGGAAAAAAAGAATTGCACTCCCTCCACTGTTATTGGTGGAAAGACTATTTTTATTTTATTCAATATTCAATTTACTTTTGCTGTGCAGCTGTATATTATTATATTATTCAAATACGGAAAAAACTGTCCATGCTGTTCCTTAAAACCACTGTGCTGTTTTGACTTAACTTTTAGCTCTATACAACTTTAAGAAAATATTTGGATATGATTTTTGGGCCATATCAAGCCCTAACAACTATACATTTTTAGTTCATATCTGAGGAGTGTCAGAAAGGTTCCGGGACTTGTGTCACAGAATATATATTTCTAATCCACACTGCAAATTAAACGTTTTCTCCTTCGAAGTATCCCCCATGAAGACTAACGCACTTTACGAGCCTTCTTCGCCATGCTTTCATGTACTCCTTGAAGGATTCTTCCGGAATCCTCTAACATTTCCGTCGTCACTGCAGTCTAGATGTCGTCCACGTCTTCAAAACGGGTCCCCTTGAGGACCTCCGTGAGCTTGTGGAAGAGAAAAAAAATTCACACAGAGCCAGGTTGGGTGAGTAGGGAGGTTGCTCCAGCACATCGTTGTTCTTCTCGGCAAAGAAACTGTCCGTTGCTCTGGGCATTGTGTGCAGGCACGTTGAAGCCCCCACGAGTTGTCCTGCCAGAACGCTCACCTCTTTTCTCACACCAAATGAAACAAACCCCACAAAATGTATTTGCAGACATGCCGGTTGATCGTCTGGCCCACATTATAGGGGAAAATTCATTGTTTGTCATTTTGGTTTAGTCTTTCGTCACAAGTCTTGGAACTTTTCTGACACACCTCCAAAACTTCAACCATACTGACCATCTCTTACCTCCATGTGGAGGCTTCACTGTGAGATCAAGACGGAGATTATTTGCATGCATTCATGCTGCGACTCAGTGGAGAATGATCACTGTCATCCCGCAACAATGGCGATGATTTATGAAATGTGACGAGGCTGAGACGTTCACCATTATTGATTGGTATTGTTAGCAGCCTTAAAAGAGCCATATGTCTTCATCTACTGTAATGGCATACTCGCTACAAATAAGTTTACCACACTGTGTGAGCTCAAGACCCAAAGCGAACATTTTAGCGTTTTGATACACACCACATGGTTGCTTTATTACATCTTATGCCATTATAGGGAGGTTCTTGCATGAATTAGCAAAATAAATGAATATAAAGCTCACACTTGACAAGCACATCAATAAAAACCTATTAGACAGGTGTGCACGTGTTCTACTGTTTATTATATCATAATGCACTTTTATAGTGCCGCTTAGTGAAAGAAACAAAGTGTGTGGTTTTGAGGCACATGCATCTTAGTCAAGCGTCGTTCCTCTTGGAGATGTGTTTATGAAAATGATCTAGTCTCTATTTGTTTTGGGCTGTCACCAACAGAGGTTGCATCAACATCCTCTCAAGGTTAGCGCCGTGTCTCAGATGAATGGCTGCCTGAGACCACGCTCGTATGTCAGTGTTTTGCCCATCCGTGACAGCTCTGAGGCAGTCCGCCACTTAATACCGCACACGCTGCCCCAACTGTCCCCAAAAGCAGAGGTCAAAAGTTTAGCCACTTCCTCAAGGGCCTCATCACATTCTCACCACATCTTGATTTTCAAAGCTTCGCAGAAAGACCCCACCTGTCAGGAGAGATACCGCAGGAAAAAAAAAAGACATATGATGGAACACAGGCTGAGAGTCAGGAGGTCTGTCGGCTGACGTCGCCTCCTGGCTCTCCGCACAATAAAACTCTGATTAAAAAGGTGGTGTTGTGGTCCAGATCCCGGTGGCTCGCGTCCAGCTGGACGGGGAACGGATCGTCGTGGATGCTAATGAAGCTGAAGCGCTATTAGATTGCGAGGTGAGAGAAACTGACTGATGGTTAAATAACAGCAGCTGTGTGTTAATATAGTATAGCGTCGATACTCATGGTGCCCAAATAACCTGGGAGAGTTAATCATATTAGTGGACTTGAAGATGAATATCCACTTTCATGCATCTGTCAGGAATCCAAAGAGGCCAAAATAAACTGCCTTTTAGTTATAGCCTGACGAGTACAATGGAGGTATCTGATCATTGGCCCATTGAAAATGAATTGAAATGCCATTAATCCATTGCAGCTGCCAAACACCACAAAATGTTTTTGGTTTGTTTTTAATAAAATAAAATAGTAATCTTGGATAAAACGTAATAAAAGACAATAATAATAATAATGCATTACACTTAGAGAGCACTTTTCTGGGCAATGTAAAATGTAATGCAATGTAAAAAAACTGTACTGTCTTCATGTGTTGGATGTGATGTGTAGGTGTGCCTTCAAGAGGCGTGGCCTAGTGAGTGACGTCAGGAGCTGGAGTCAGCTGGAGTCGTGAGTGTTCTCGTTTTCTATTTCTGTTTGACTTTGTATCTTTCGGTAAACAGCTAAAGGCGACTGTGGCTCTTGACCACCTGCGAGTGCATTGCAGCACTTTCATCGCTATATATTTTTTCGACTGTATGGGAAGTTTCCTTGTACGTCAGGTTTTGGCACGCAACAAAAGCAAAAAACAAAATTAACCAAGCAACGGCTCATAACTTGAGAACACCTAAGCCACTGAAAAATCTCTTGGCACAAAAACAAAAATGCAACAAAGAGTATGTATACTGAAATAATGATGATCTTGTCACAAATTCACTCACTCAATGGGAAACGTTGGCCTGTTTAGTTGAACGCAAAAGTTAAAATTCTGTCATATCAATGGCAACAGGTGGATACTCAAGCTAATTTTACATTCTGCCATCGAGTGTTAGAGCTTTTAATTACACTGCCCGTCACTATATGTTGCTGGCATAGATGGACAGACAACGATGTAATATTTGAAGTAAATAAACAAGGCCTAATCTATCATGGCACACAAATGTGCTGTGGAACAGTGTTTAGGAATCACTTCACTACACCATCCATCAGTGACCAAATATGTATTACTGTGGTTGTACTGTCTGATAAAAAGCTACTATTAGGTTTTGACTTGGCTGTTGTGGTTTTTTTGTACCCATGTCAATCAAAACTGAGCAACATGCATCTCATTAGATTGTACACGCGTACCTAATGAAACGTCCCATTCGTGTATGGGACTTCGATTAGTGGAAATAAAATGGCAAAAGTGCTAAACAGTCAATATTTGTTTTTTCTTCTTCAACATGTGATTCCCAAACTATTCTCTCTCTTGCTCAACGTGTGTAATCCCGCTGGTCATTTGTTAGCTGCTGCATCACCCACGTGGAGGAGAGGCCGCTGGCGGATCGTCGGGGAGCACGGGAGGTGAAAGCGTATAGTAGCGTATCAGAGCCGGGGGATTTGCGCTCATTTATCTCCATTTCACCGCACACGGTGTCTAGTAATAAATGCTCAAGTGAAAATTGTGTTTATCACTGGAATGACAACATCTCCCAGATGCTGCAGGAGAAATCTAGAAAATAGATAAGGCATTACTCTGCAGAGAATCCAATTAGAGGAGCCTTACATCATGATAATAAAGCAGAGGTGGACTGGTTCATTGAGGCTGCTGGATAACAGCACAGAGGGAGGTCTGGTAGGGGGAGATCATGGTTACTTGCAGTTGGACCTGCTGAATACATCAGCAGCCACTGTGGGGAGCTTTACCATCTTGTGGTTCAGGGGAGGATTACAACCTTGTGATACTGTTTCAATTAGAATTATAAGGCAGGAACAACCACGAGTTACCCATCTGAGCCATTTTAATATGCAGCTAAACCTGGCAATGTGGTGTGGTTACGGTTGTATTTGTATAAAATACAAAACACAGAGCACAGAAAACAGCAGTGCTCTATCAGACATCATTTGGTATTAAACTTGACAGATGAACTCAAATATTAGCTTGAGACATGGCAACGATCAACAGAATTTCTGTTTTCCTGGTCATATCACACATTGCAAAGCCACGTGTTGCCAGTACGTATTCAGCGCGCTTAGTCAGAACTGTCCCATGCCCATGGGAAAAATGGTATTTAGCAGTCATGTCCAATTGGATGTTTGAATGCAGGCAAACTCGGGCTGACAGTGTCCTCGAGGCGACCAGCGGAAACAGGAAGTCAGACGCACATTAATGGAATTATAGTGGTTCCATGACTTACGAGTGCCCCAATTCAATTCAGTACTAGCAAGCTTTGAATACACTGACACTGAAGTGAAGTATTCAAAACAACGGAGCAATTAAGGTACTGTAATGCCCGCACATGTGGGCAAGTTGGGCCGCAGTCGGTGATGCATTTTCAGCTGTTTATTTAACTGAACAAACGGTTAAACACACAAACACAAACTGAGAACACTCGCAAGGACAAGCTGACTCCAGCCCCTGACTTCTTTCACTCAGCCCTGCCCCTTAAAGGCACACCAGCACACCACACCTCAGCCACCCATTAATATCTTTACATTCATAAGTTTGATTTGTTTTTATACAATGCAGTGATATTCTTTTTATATGGCGGTGTTTTGGGAGTGGGGCCTGGAACAGATTAAATGCATTTCATTTCATTTGAAAGGGTAAAACTGACTTTTATACAGTGGAACCTCGATAGAACGGCCTAATAGCGGCAGGGGGTAATTCGATATAGCCGATTGTCCGTTACATTGAAGCAGTTTGGGCCTTATGCACCCATATTACTGTAGAGTACAAAATTATTGTTTGTAGGTTTTTTTCATGGCCTAAAATGCCCAGTACAGTACAAAGTTATTGTAAATAAATATAAAACAACCTTGCAAATGTTTGAATGTTTGTTCATCCAAACTTACCACGCCGGTGTGTTTGGTCACGGTGGCATTGTTGACGTACAGTACTCATCGTAGGCAAGTCGCTTTCATGAGCCGCGAGGAATTAGTGTGCTTTCTAATTCCAAATCCGTTGCCAAAGGCGAACGGCTTGACAAAAAATAACTGTTGCTGTACCAAAAATATCATGTTCCAGACACACACAAAGACTTGTGTTTTGTGCTCATAAGAGGTAACACCACAGCCAGGCCGCTCTCTCTCTGCCAGTGCTCTACGCACAATAGATTTCCCCCCCTGTCCTGTTCAGCTGCATGCACAATGGATAATAGATATAACCATCGTCACATGGCTGCCACGTCAATGCCACACATTCAACATGGCCGCCATGTAGGCACAGGAGGCATGTCTGTTAGAATTGGATCTAGTCATATTTAATGTCTGTGACCCCAAAGTATGTCAGTCCCATTCTCTGCCTGAACAGGCCCAGTAAACTGTCTTTTACAATTCTGTAACTGACAGACTTTGTCAGCGGAATTTTGAGTGACAAATGGAAACTGTTTATTGACACATTGTTCAGTCCCGCCGGTCCGTTTTGTCCGATATATACCGGGGTCCGTTTTATCGAGGTTCCACTGTACCTGTAAATTGAGTAAAGAGCTTGGTCAGAGAATGAATTCAACTTGCAAGTCAAAGTACCACTGTATTCTAAGCCAGGGGTATTATGATTGTGAAACAATCTTTTTTGATGGATTTATTTTAGAATTTATTCTGCTCACTTTCCACCGTGTGGTTGGTGCCTCGGTGCAGCGACCACCAGTGGAAATGTGTTGCTGTGTGTACTCGCATGTACAGATGTCCACCGGAGAAGAACAGCTGTTATGCTCGCTTGTGTTGTGGCATTCCGGTGGAGTGGGAGCACCCCTGGGCCAGGCTGTTCTGCTATGCTGCTTTTCTGCTGCTCAGCATTTCCCGAGTCCTCTGGAGGGGTCGACGCAGGAGACAAACCGTGTGAAGTATATAGTTGTATACATTTTAGTAGTTTATATAGTTGTATACATACATCGACAGCCCTTTGGCATTTGTCTGTGTCTTCATCACCACAATGTTCCTCAATTAAAGGTTGACACCGGCGTGATGTTTTTCCCAATGTTGATTCCGTCACATCCGTCACCTTCAAAGCGGGCAACTGCTTGCAGCAGGTGCACGTGTGGCCGCAAGGGCAAAATGGACTTTTTTGCACTCAGCCAAGCTCTCTGCTGACATCACAACTTCACGACACCCTCTATAGGGCAAGCTATGTTTCGGTCATGCTTTAACATTAACGTGAGGATTAAATGTTAAAACAAATAGTTCCACAATTCTGTGTTGTTTATCTCTTAGATTGGAAACTGCATTGACAAGAATCGAACAGTGATACTGTACGAGATCTAAAGGGTAACAGTTATTCACATTAGCTATATGTACCTACATGATCTAATGACATTCAATATCCAATACAGAGTTAGTAATGCTCATAGAGGAATTATTTTAACAATACATTTTCATTTGTGGTTGTAGTTAGTAGTGGTGATTAGCAGCACTGCATCTAATACATCACTAATGAGAAGATAATATTGTGGATAAACGCTCAACTTGATCTATGACAAAATTCAGCCACAATCACAAAAGTATTGTGAAGTTAATGCATCCCTGACGGTCCCAGTGGAACATTATCTTTTGTAAAGGCTGCAGTTTTTGACTGTACGTATGTACAATGTTTCAGTCAGTGTTGGGAAAGTTCATTTTCCAAGTGAACGAGTTCAAAGTTCAATTCACCATTGCAAAAATGAACTAGTTCATCGTTCTTTTTTGATTTTTCTCAATATGTTGCTGATGGGCTATTGCCCTTAAAATGCTGCCATTTCACTTCCCCATCTTTTCCACCCATTCAGTCCACACTAGTAGCCAGCTGCAGCTTTCACCCTACGATCTAAAAAACATGAGGAAAAATGTGTTGCTTGAATGGTGTTTTTTTAAAATGAGGAATTAAAACAAAAACGGGACTTTTGTCCTTAATGTGCAAACAAAAACACGCAACACAGTATGACAGGAACGATGGTGAAAGGACATTGATATTGATAATTTTGCATTCCTCGCAGCTCTGGCTGACTATATTAACCAAATATTTTATTTAACCTATTCTTCTATTACAAAACAAAATAAATTATCATCATGATAGTGTGACCGTACAGAGTTTTAACCAAAGACTTCTGATACAAATAATAATTTTCCAATTTTTACAATTATGTACTGTATTACAAAAGAACCACCGAAGAACACATTCGATCCCATTTACGCAGTGTCCCTGAACGCACCTCGTGTTCTCACGCAGCTGCGACGTGCCCGCCATGATTGGCGGCCGTGGCCGCACTGAATCTGTTACCAAATACAACGTTTATCTTCCGACATATGACGTCTCATCTCTAGTGTGTTCACACAGATTTAGTCCGAACAAAACCTGGCACTGTTGAATGAAAATGAACGTTTGTTCGAAAGCCGTTCTTTGACGCCAGAATGAGTGCATTCTCAATTACGTTCGACCAGGCTGAAATGAACTAAGTTTAGTTCACGTTCGCACATAATATGAACTAGTTCATGAAATTTCATTTATTGAATGAGTTCGGGTACAACACGGATTTCAGTATACATGAATTTCAAGTATTCGTGCCTATCTCTCGATATCCCAAAATATTCAGAAAGTTTTGACTTTGACTGGCCATTGGTAAGTCCTTTGACCTTTGTGAAACGTATGAGGCTGTTGGTGTGTACATTGCGACTTCGCTACCCGTCAAATACCAATTACTACTTTAGTCATTTTATTACATTTCTGCCTCAGTGATTCAGAGATACTCTCATATTTTCAATGCATGAATGGCAAAAATACTCTTATCTTTTATTGTGCAATTATTGTACCTTACATTGAGCGGCTAGCCAATACCAACTGGTAACTTCCACCACAGCAATTTGCAATTATTTGCTATTTGCCACAGGTCTTGGTCCCTAACCCCCAGGAAGTAATTGAGTTGACTGTATAAAATTGAGGTATGGTATCATATGAGCATCTAGCAATCTCTTGTGTGTAGGACTTCATTGTTTGCGATAAGTACGCAGCCTGACCTTCCACCTCTCCAGCACCCTTCTAACCCCACAGAAAGTTCACTGGAGGGTCAAAGAGTCCCTGTGCCTGCACAGACACTGTTGATGGAAGCTGTCCCCCAACCCCCTGCTCTGTAAGACTGAGACACACACACACACACATGCAGACACTCACGCACACACAGAACAAGCAAAAAATAAGCAGAACGTGCATGGCTATCATGTGAGCATGCAGGTTGAGGAAATTATTTCAGGTCTGACAGCTTTGTATCTACATCTCAAGAGTTCTCAGTCTGAACGCTTGTCAATACATGACAAAATGTCGCATGGGGGAATGATCTGCTCGTTTGTTTCTTCCAAAAAAATGACTTGATTCTGCATTTCCTTCTGTGGGGTGAGACTGGAACAGTTTAAGTGAGAGGTTAAAACAATAGCCAAACACAGAATAATTTAAAACTAAATACAAAAATCAAACGTTCACAGGGTACAGGGATGAAATTCATTATTATTATTATTGTAAGAGTAGTAGTATTGGTGGTGACTGACTTACAATTGTGACTTTCTTTCTTTCCTCATTGAAATAATTGGAAAAGCCATGAATCCATTCCAGCCAATTTGCTATCCATTATAATACATGTGGATGTACTACAAGTAGATTTGATGATGAAAAACAGAAGACTATCGCAACTAGGCTGGAGTAATATAAATGGCCTGTGAGTATCGTTATAAAAACTGTCTGCATGTGCTGCTACGGTTTGTGTTTAAAACTACCCACACCGCAATACTGATGCTCGTTTCAGCAGCGGGTCTATAGCATTTTCCTTTACGTGTTAGCATTAAGCTAGCTGACTTTTGTAAGGCACAGTTATATGGTTGGGTCAAATACACGTGTAACTCTCTTTGGTTTATGTTTAGTTATACAGTAAACGTCAGCTGGTAGTGGCAATTAACAGCTTCTTTTTTTTTTTAAGAATTGTTTGCTATCTGCCAATCTGTTGCATGGTGTGAAGTTCCTCAAATTTTTGCTCTTAAGTCAAACCGAACAAAAAAAAAAGGACCCGTATCTAAAAAATGTGTAAATTGGGTTACTCGTAAGTCAAGTCACCACTTTATTAGTACAGTAATAGTATCATCATGAATGTTTAATTTTGTTTCAACATTTAAAAAAAAAATATAAAAAAAATATATATAAAAAATATATACTGTGTGTGTGTGTGTGTGTGTGTGTGTGTGTGTGTGGTCACACAGATATAATCAAGACTAGCTGTGTTTCCATCCACTGAAGGTTTTATGCAGTTTTAGGGTACTCTGCAGCTTCAGGCACCACTGCTGGCAATGAGGTTAACATTCTTCACATGAGGGGGTCACATGCTGCTGCAAGGCAGAACATTCTAGCATGTCCTCTTAACATGCAAAACTGGAATATGGCCATCATTTCTTAAGAGATTAATACGGTTCTGAAGATATCACGGTTTCACTGCGGAGATTATTTTATGCAAAGCCAGTGCATTGACTTGACTGCGATAGTTTGTGTCAAGATCAGATTAGTCCCGGTGTCATTTTACAGCGGAGATGATAATAATGGCCGCCAGTGCCGAGATGCGTGTTGACACAATTACTCATGTGTTCTGCCACGCGCATCAATCTTCACACGCTGTACAGGCGCTCCTGAGGTGAATGAATTTTTCACTTTGGAGTTCAGAGCGAGGTCACCCAGACACGCATGCTCGGGCAGCGCAGCAGGTAAAACGCAGGACATGCGCCACTCATTTTTCTTTCTTTTCAAGCTTTCCTTCTTTCTTTCCACACTTCTTGCTTTGCTTAATCTCCTCACTTAGCAGACTGATGTGTTTTCGTGACGAGAACATCTGATTCTTGATACAGATGTATGATGCGGGCAAATTGCAGATGTTTGATCTGTGATGTGATGCCAATAAAGAACTTTAATGCAACAGTGCTCATAATTGCATGCATCTTTCATAGAAAACCATTTTCAAGCATGGATGAGAGAGTAGGTAGTACTATTTAACATGCTGTAGCCCTGAGGCATTAATTTCATGCTTTATCCTCCCAGTGTCACAGGATAAACCAATCAAGTCTTTGCATTGCAGTGGCTCTTTCCCAGTTGTAAATAAAGACAAGGAAGTAAAATGTGATGGGCTATCAGGATCTTGACGAAGGTACAGCGCACCAATATTTACCGTGGGCTATACAGTATGTTCCAGACCCAACCACGATTGATGAAAATCCACAATACATAAAGAATTTATTTGCCTCTAACACATGCTTTATACACATTTGAACCCATTAAAACCCACTTTTCAACATATTTATTAACGCCTGGTCTCAATATCTTGCTGTCAAGAAATGGGAGACAGTCGTGTAACATCACTTTGAGGAAAACGAAAAGACATGCTGGTGTACAGTAGTTCTCCAAATAAAAGGCAACGTGTGCTTGCTTCAAAGTGTTTTATTTGTCATTCCCAGTTGAAGTTTACTATAAAACTGACACATAAAGCAAAAGAGAATTAAACATTGTATTTAAATGGCCAAATGATTAACCATACAATGTAGTTTCATCTAACAAAAGTCCACTTACTTAACATATTTCAATTGTATCCATTTCTCCAGGTAAGGCAATTGAGAACAGATTATTATTTGCAAAGCTGACCCGGCAGCAGACAACACGGCAAAACAAAGCAAATACAAATACAGTACATAGATTACAAACTGTACCGTTTGATATAGTTACATTATAAATGACATTACATCATAGCACATGATAAACAAAAGGTTCAAGACAGGCAAAAAAAAAGGTGCAGCGGTTGTGTGACGATGTTATTAGGATGAATTATGTGAGATTTATCATTTTTTTGCAGTGTGTTCCAGGGTGTTGGGGCAGAAAATCGAAAAGAAAATGGACCAAAAGTGGTGTGGACTGTGGGAATGAAGAGGTCAATGAAACTGCTGAAATGGAGAGTGCGGGTGGTGGTCTGAATGGTGAGCAGTTATCGATTTATAAACATTCAAACAGCTACAACATACAACAATACAGGCATATATTCTCTCTGCTGTGGGAACAACAAACATTAAAACGGCAAAAAGTGGTACTGTATTACATTTGTACTACTGTTAATTATGCTGCATCTCATCAAGTAGAGCTAAAAAAAAACAATTGCTTAAAAATGTGCGATATTGTGGTGGCGTGAACAATGAACCGTGATATAGCGGGGGTTTACTGTACTGTATACCCGCCTGACAAGTAGGTTAAGGTGTCCCAAAGGCAGGGTTAAGTGCTGCCATCTTTGTAAAGTATGTGCAATGGGTGTGAAAAGAATCATTAGTTGTGTAGCAGGAGAATGAGCCACGTTGTCAGCTACCTGCTATTTACTTCCCCTCGTTACTGTACCGTGGCTGGCGCTGGTGGGAGTGTCAACATCATTAACACCTCTGTCATTAGTACAAGTTGGTCCTGGGGAGAAAAATGAAGAGTTATTCAGCATCAACCACTCGACTGTAGCAACCGTTGCCCCGTAAACACCTTTCACTTCGGCTTGATAGACAATATGTTGACTAAGAATAAAATGCAGAAACTCAGCAAAGGATAGGAACATTTGTGCTGTTTAGAGACAAATATAGTTTCATGTGGCAGTATAAGACGGAACGTAACAATTTGGTAGGAAATCATACAAAACGTTTAAAGAACTGGACTGTTTTTCAGCATCATGATTGTCCATAACAATGGCAGCAACACGCGCCACAAATTTGGCCGACGTGCCACACTGAAAATGGTGTTTCCAAACAAATATACAATATATTGTATTCTTACACAGAATCCTCCCATGAATAGCAGAAACCCATGTGTAATTGCACCTCCCCCGCCCCCCAAAAATGTTTAAAATTGCCTGTAGATGCAAAAAGATGGCGACAAAAAACTGCTTTTCTAATTGGCCTGACTAAACCAAGCTCATCACCTCACTTCAGCATAGTTCCTTGGCACCAAAATGCAGCAAGATGGCACCCAAGCAATACTTTTATGTTAGACAGGGTTTTGGCCTGAGCACAAAAACAGCGAATATGTGTGTAAAAGGTGTCATATTCCATTTATAATGTTGTATTTCTTAAATTCACCTGTTAAAATACAGTGGCGCCTTGACTTACGTGTTTAATTTGTTCCATGACCACACTTGTAACTCAAAACACCTGTATCTTGTACCTCACACTTGTTTCTCAAATCATCGTTCCCCACTGAGATGAATGGAAATGCCATTAACGTGTTTTTGAATATGAAAAATAGCACTCTACACTATTGTATTTCATAAAAACATACAGTAATACCACAATTTGATAGAATGTAAAGAATTAAAGACTGTGCATCATGATAATTCCAAAGGAATTTTACTGCTCATTCTGGTGTGCGGGCGCAATATGTTACGTGCACACACACACACAGATTTGATGATGAAACAGATGAAGACCATCTTAAGTAACGTATTTCCACGACCATAAGGCGCACTTAAAAGTCTTACATTTTCTCCAAAATGGACGGGGTGCCTTATAACGCGGCGTGCCTTATGTGTGCGCCGAGGTCCAAAATCTGTAAATGTTGTGTGACTTTGATGAGCGCTCCGCTTGACTGACTGGGAGCATTTCCTGCCGACAAGCTGCTTATATAGAAGAAAGGCGGACGTGACTGAGGACAGCATGTGGACGTTAAATGAAGGAGGACGCTAAAAGCACGCCCCCAGTAGGTATATAGCGCCGGTATGTGCATTGTGCAAAACAACATCGGTTTGGCTAAGGACCCCCGAAAATGGCACCTACGAAGAGACACGCCTACGAAGCACAGTTTAAACTGCAAGCTATCAGCTACGCGGAGGGTCATGGGAATCGAGCGGCTGCGAGAGAATTCGAGATCAACGAATCCATGGTTCGCAAGTGGAGGAAGCAGGAAAACGAGCTTCGCCGAGCCAAGAAAACGAAACTGAGTTTCCGCGGAAACAAGGCGAGGTGGCCCGAGTTGGAACTCGGGCAATGGATTAATGAGCAACGAACAGCCGGGAGAAGCGTCTCTACAGTCACCATTTGACTGAGGGTAATAACGCTTTTGCAGAAGAAATGAAAATCGAACATTTTCAAGGAGGTCCGGCTTGGTGCTTTCGTTTTATGAAATGGCGCCATCTATCCATCCGGGCAAGGACTACCGTGGCGCAGCAACTTCCGGCGGATTGCAAGGAAAAGCTGGCCATCTTCCGCTCCAACTGCAGAAAAAAGATTGCAGACAAACACATCCAGCCCAACCACATCACCAACATGAACGAGGTGCCGCTCACTTTCATTCACTTTCGACATCCCGGTGAACCGCACTGTAGAGAAGAAGGGGACCAGCACGGTAGCGCGGTAGCGATACGCACAACGGGGCACGAGATTTCGGCTTTTACTGTTGTGCTTGGTTGCCATGGTAATGGACAGAAACTGCCACCTATGGTGATTTTTAAGAGGAAGACGCTGCCTAAAGAAAGGTTTCCATACGAAGTCATCGTTAAGGCCAATCAAAAGGGCTGGATGGACGAGGAGAAAATGAGAGAGTGGCTGATTGAGGTGTACGTAAAGAGACCGGATGTTTTTTTCCCACGCGTCTCTGTCCCTGTTGATCTGTGACTCCACGCGCGCCCATCTCACAGCCGCTGTGAAAAACCAAGTGCGGCAAATGAACTCGGAGCTTGCCATCATTCCGGGAGGCTTGACGAAGGAACCCCAACCGCCGGACATCGGTGTAAACAGGACGTTCAAAGTGAAGTTGCGAGCGGCGTGGGAGCGATGGATGACAGATGGCGAAGACAGCTTTACTAAAACGAGGAGGCGGTGCCGGGCGAGTTACGCCACCATATGTGAATGGATTGCGGATGCCTTGGCTAAGATGTCTGCTTTGACTTTTGTCCGAGCTTTCGCGAAAGCCGGCATCATTGCTGAACAGCCCCCCGGCAACGAGACTGAGGGAACTTGGCGTGTTTGATGGAGAACTTGCCCTGCTGTTCGTTTCGGATACAGAACATGAGGACCTTGATGGATTTCTGGTTGAGGATTGATCAAAGAATAACGTGAGTACATTGTTAAATACTTCAATAAAGTACAACCGAACTCAGTTTTGCTCCCGCTGCCTTTTTAACAGCATGCATGCATGCTAGCGTATGTTTTACCGTGGCTGCGCCCAATAATAATCCGTGCGCCTTATGTATGTGTTAAATACAGAAATAGACCCCGTAACTGAGACTGCGCCTTTTAATACGGTGTGCCTTGTGGTCGGGAAAATACGGTAAGTTGCAATAATATTAGTCATGTTTTGCAGAGGATAAAGAACATACTGTATGCCTTTGAGTATTGTTGTATTCTTTGTCTGCATGTGTTGCTGCAGGTTGTATTCAAATATAAGTTGTTTAAAGGTTTTTAATGACCTCAACATTGATGCTAGTTTTGCATTGAGTGTTAGCATTAAGCTAGCACACTTTCATAAGACAACGTCAAGTGCTTTAGTTAAATGCACAACATGTAATTATCTTTGTTTAATGTTTATTTTTAAGGTTTGGCAATAAACTGATTGAAGCAAGCACTCGGCCTCTATTTTGAAGAGCGCTGCTTGTCGTGAAGTTTGCAGCTACCATAGCCAGCACTTGTAACCAAAATTCTTCCTCGCAATTCAAGACGTAAAATCGTCCAAGCGACGGCTCGTATCTTGAGAAAGTCCAGACACCCCTGACTTTGTTCTTGTAAAGGTTACAACTTTTTTCACGGAAATAAAATACAAATTATTACGACTTTTATTTGATTTCAAATGGCATTTAGGGTTACACTTGGCAGTTATGTTGAATTGGCCGTCGTGATGCAACTGATCGAAAAAGTATTTGTATAAGGCCGCTCCTCCGATGTTGCGTTGAGCTGAGAGTTGTCACCTACAGCGAGGTTTAAACAAACACGCCTCCTCACACCTTGTCATCTGTCCGACTTGGCTGGATGTTATTAAAGCCAACTTCAAGGCCTCCGCAGCAGCTGCAATCGCTTATGTCAGTCTGCCTCAGTTCTTAGACCCTCTGTGCCCTCAGCCGGGATCCCATCAGCCTCAAGGAGGGTCACAGCTTCTCACACTCTGGTTCAACCCTCGACGCCGACTGTCCTGCCTCGCTGAAATCTGCTCGACCTCGGCGGAGGTGACCGGCAAATGGCAGCGTCGGTAGTGTAGAACGTGCAGGTCCTCTTTTTGCCAAGTGATTCCAAGTGGATCAGCTTTCTTTGTTTCCAGACACAGAGCTCAAGTTCATAGTGGGCTGGGCTTCAGGTACCCTGTGCTGCCCAATGGCAGGCCTGGGATCCTTGTGTGGCACCTCTGATTTACGGCGCATCATTAAGTCTGTGCATTCCTTCTCCCAGTTGGCCCAGGTGGTGGTGGGACCCACAGGAGCGCAGCAGAGCCAAGAGGAGCAGCTGTACAACCAGAAGCCAGCTATTATATACATTCTTATATTTCACTGGCAAGACTAACTGTCCTGTTGTCAATCAATTCATAATTATGAAAGCATACCGATTTGGTGCAACAATGCAAATATACTGTAAGTGTGGAAAAGATGTCACTTGTGTTTGTGATGTGTCCCTGGTGAAAAACATTCATTTTACGAGTCATAGTAATAGTGACGGGAAGTAACAAAAGTACAAATACTTCTTGTACCGAAGTAAATGAACTTTTGAGGTGTCTGTACTTTACTTAAGTTTTTTTAAATGATTTTTTTTTTATTTGAGCTCTTGAATGATGGAGATCTTGGGGACTTATAAAGCAGAAAAACAGGGACAGCAGCAACATGGAGGAATGCCAGCCAGGGAGCATTAACGACGACAACAGATTCGGAGAAGTTCCACATTTATTGCCTCATTCAAGAGAATTGTTACCGGCATAACAACTACACATAATGATTCTAGGCTATTACATTGTGTCTAGTGCCATCTTTAAAAAAAACATGAAATCACAAACTTCTAATCTGAGGGGAAACAAAGTTGTTTTTTCCAATTATCATTAGCTCATTTGCATTTTTATATTACTTTGTTATTACAACTATGATGACATTTTATATTGATAGCATAAAAGTCAAGCCAACGCTAGCTGGCTCTTAAACAATAATATGCTTCGATGTCATGTTTTTTTATAATAATAAAAGAGGAAAACTATTTTAAACTAACACGTCTGCTTTTGCACTTAAGTACAGTTTTACTTTGAAATAAATGTGTTGATTTTTCATTTATTTATTTATCTTAACACACGTATCTGTACTTCCACTCAAAGCTCTCACAGTCTGAGAACTTTTGCCACATCTTCATGTTGACGTGTCGGAAGTATCCTGGTGACTGACGTCATCTGCCATGTCTCAGTCCCAACATGCGAGTCATGTGAGATTTTTGGGGCTGCTTTGCCCTCTAGTGGCAAGGCGACATACTGGAGTGCACCAGACCAACGTCAGCCGCCACCCACCGGCCCCTCCCTCTGTTCCTCCCATACCTCCTCCTCCAACACTCCATCCAGCCCAGCAGACAGCCAGTGCACAGGGCACATGCCCACGCTTTGAACATGCGATAAAATAATCTGCACATGATTCCAGAGTGACTGTAAATAAAACGAGTCGTCTGAGATATCCTCACTTTCCAAGATGACTTCAATATTTACAAGGCTGTACACACACACACACACACACACACACACACACACACACACACACAAAGACTCCTGGCACGCCTTGCTGCTCTGACGTAGATGAGTGACATTCTGTGAATGATGTTAACGAAAGAGGCCGTCCACAGAAAGCGAGTTTTCAGCTTGATTTATCACTTTTATCTTCTGCCATATTTACACTAACTTGAACATGTATGGTACATGAAGAAATAAAGACTGCAGGCTGAAAAGCATCAACAGTCTCATTTTAGAGGTGAAATATCTTCTGTTTATATTACATATTGAACTTCTGTTCTTGCCATTACGAGTTTATTCGGGAGACAAGAAGGTTAGAGCAGCTATTGCCTGCAGCACAGTGTTGTGATGAGGTACTCCCTGTGTGTATGTGAGTCAAATTGTTGTTGGTGTTGGTGAGAAGCTCGTCTGACAGTGGTAACGTGAGACCTGAGGAGGAGGGCCATTTGCTCGCGTCTGACTACAGATGTCAGACGTCTTGACCCGGTCAACTGGACGGGTCCAACTTTGAGCTCTGGCTTCTTTCTCTCGCACAGCATTGGTCAGTTCACACCCAATCGCTTGACCAGCACCCCCGTTTGCATATAATCGCCCAGATAGAATGCTCCCAGTCTGCAGTGATCGGTCAAGTCCAATTGGGAAACGAGTAATAATGCCTTGACTTGCCAGTTTAATTCGTTCCGTGACCAGGTTCATAACTCATCACTTGCATATCAAATGAATTTTCCCCACTGAAATTAAATAATCCATTCCAGACGCCCCCAAAAAGCACATTTTTTGTTGCATATTTTTAATAAAGACAAATAGCACTCTATTGTATAATACATTATGAAGCACAATAAAAAAAGTATAGAAAAATGAACCGGTTTCATAAAGTGTAATTGCTACATTTTTTCCCCCCACTTCACTGGAGCAGGGGATATCTGAAACTTGTCTGTGCCTCAAATTTTGGCTCACAACACAAAGCAAAATTTCGACCAACGGGTCATTGCTCAAAAAATACAGAATTTGAGGTACTTGTATGGTTGGCAAGGTACCACTGTATATACAGTATATTTATATTTCAATTTTCTGGGACTCCTCCTTCAGCTGTGAATTTACTTTGATGCAACATGCGTCCATGATGTGATGCGTACATGACGGAAGAAATTAGAAACCATGCCAATGAATGTGCATCCTTAACAATTAAAATGAAACCGTATGAAAATTTTACAAAATTATTATAGTAACAAAACATTGATCAGTGTTATCATGGTATTGCTTAAAGAAATGTCAACTTAAAAAAATAACATGGCATAACAGATAGCACCTAAAGCATTGGTACGTTTTATTTTGAATACAAATAATAGTCAATCAGCAAAACTATGCACTTTTAGTACAATAGAAATTGTAAACAGTAGATTAGTTTTCATGAATTTAAGACCCCAAGCAATTAAGTTAAATTTGACAAGCCGAAAGACAACTACTTCTCTCAGAGGCACTAAATAAGGTAGTAACAATAATTCAAATTTGTATCATCATTTTACCCCTACAACAGTCAAACAGACTTCGTCTGACTGTTTTAGTGAGCGACAAAGTTTGTGAAATCCATGCACAAAACTACAAAAAGCACTGATAGGAGTTGTCTTGGCTTTCCATCCATCCATCCATCCATTTTCTACCGCTTAGCCGAGGTCGGGTCGCGGGGGCAGTAGCTTTAGCAGGGACGCAGAGACTTCCCTCTCCCCAGCCACTTCATCCAGCTCTTCCGGGGGGATCCCGAGGCGTTCACAGGCCAGCCTGGGTCGTCCCTGAGGTCTCCTCCCGGTGGGACGTGCCCGGAACACCTCACCGGGGAGGCGTCCGCGAGGTGTCAGAACAGCCACCTCATCTGGCTCCTCTCGATGTGGAGGAGCAGCGGCTCTACTCTGAGCCCCTCCCGGATGACCGAGCTTCTCACCCTATCTCTAAGGGAGAGCCCTGCTGAGGAAACTGTCCTGGCTTTATCGCCAATATTTTACACCAATAAAATGCATAAACCAGGTAAGTCATGGAGGCAACAGGACAATGCTAGTCTCCCTTATTCAAGCCATTGTAGCTTCCAAATGATTTTACATGTGTGTTAATAATGCAACAGTGCATTTTCATGTAGGTACATAGTGACGATCATATTCTGGAATAATTTGTGCTAGCACTTAACAATTACATCGAGTTTGCGCTGAACATCACCAACTCGGCATTATTTAAATGGTTACAGTTTGTTCTACCATGGCCAACTTAAAAATTTATCTCACATTTTGACTGCCCAAAGAAATAAATCGTGCAAAAATGTTTGAACACTTATGTACAACTACTAGTTTGAATACATTTAGATTGTGATGACCACTTTTTGTTTGTTTGTTTTTTTGCGTTTTGAAAAACTGACCAAACTCAATTTATTACACCTATGCTTTACTTTGTATGCACGAGTAAAGCCTGAAACAATTATTTACTTTATGCAATAATGGGCCCATTATAATGATGAAGTCAGGCCACCAGAAAGTCTGTGACCAACTAATATAACTCCCGGAGAAAACCTTGCAAAACAGCACACACACACACCTACACACGCACACACACACACACACACACACAGATGATTCCTGCTTGCTGACACAGTAAACCAACAGCCGTCACCCAAAATTAATGTTCCGGCCAATAGGAAAGTAATATTGCAATGCATCATTTTAAGTGAGTGGACCTCTGTGCCACAACCCATGTCTCTTAACCTTTCCTTTATTTGTCTTGCTGTATGAGCTCTCAGCAACAGCAGTACTTAAATTTTAGCCTAACCTGACACCAGTGGAAAGCTGTGCATTTGGTACCTGAGCCTTCAGTGGGGACTTAATGACTCAATCCACCTCTTAGTACTACCACTATCATGTCGCATTTCAAGACCCTGTAATGTTAATTCACGGATTTGGTTGTAATTACATTATACGTGTTTGAAGACAATTGCTGAAAACATTGGGAAAGAGTGACAACTATGTAGTACTCATTTGTGCAGATTTGTGAGGGCGTGGCTAAAACGGTACCCAGTAATACACTTCCGCTTGGACATGGTCCATAAAGCCATGCTTGAATTAGTTTGGTGAAGAACAATTTGAGTTTGGGTAAGATGCAGCTGTTTTCCCTCTATTTGGTCTTTTATCACCGATAGAAACTTCCTGTTGTCATAGCGCAACTATGTTCAACAACGAGCGGTCATAATGTCATAATTGGGTTTTTGAGTTGTTGGTGTGGAGGATGTACTAAAAAACATTATTTATTTTCAACAAACAAAAAGGCAAATAAGGCACGTGGAAGCAAATACTAAATAAGTCCAAAAAAAAAACAATGTTCAAAAATAACAAATAAACATGGGGAAACAAAACACACCCCACTACAAACAGTGACAGTGACACAACAGGACTCAGGAAACGTGACGACAAAGCACCGACAAAGGCTGAAAGAAGGCAACGGACTAAATACAAACAAATTGATGAGACAACGAGGCACACCTGGACAAGATACGAGTGGCTGGAGGGAGCTGATTGATAGACACAAGGAGGAGGCCTGGCGAGAACAGGTGCGGACGAAAACCTAATGAGTAGACATGGCACGAACAAGGGACACAGGGAAAGCAAAACATAAAATGAAACAAAACCAAATATAACCCAAACGGCAAAAACACAGATCATGACAGCGGAATAGCAAATGAATAATTGCAACTTTCACTAAGTGCTTCCAGCACACTAACATCAAACGGTTCGTGCGAGCAGAGAGCTGATAAGACAGGGTCATCTCGGGGTGAAGGGGCCAGTAAGCTCCCCTAAATACCTGCAGCCATGGTCAGCATTAACCACTTCTGAAAGCCAAATGTTCATCATGCACATTCCCAGAAAAAAAAGGATCAATTCATTGGATGACAGGGCAGTGGGGCGGTACTCTCCAACGTACTGCTTTTGGAGTCTTGATAAGATACCTGCACCTTTTTGGCACTGACTGGTATTCAGTCCTATTGGGTATGTTAGAGTAGTGTAGAATGGCGGTACCTTGACCTACATGTTTTTCAAGTTACAAGCCGATCGATTTATTTGTTTTTGTTTTTTGCTTTGAATAAAATTGGATATAAATTTGGCCGACTGTATACATTTGGAATACTGACCAATTACAATAATGGTTTTTGAGGACATCGTCACATTTGCCTCGTTGTAAAAATTGCAAGCAATGACGGCACGGTGGACGACTGGTTAGCACATCTTCCTCACGGTTCAAATCCGGCCTCTTGCTTGTTGCCTGCATGGATTTTCTCTGGCTACTCCAGTTTCCTCCCACATCCCCAAACCATGCATGGTAGGTTAAATGAAGACTCTAAATCGCCCGTAGGTGTGAATGTGAGTGTGAATGGTTGTTTGTTTATACAGAATGTGCCCTGCAATTGGCTGGCGACCAGCTCAGGGTGTACCCTGCCTCTCGCCCGAAGATAGCTGGGATAGGCTCCGGCACGGCCGTGACCCGAGTGAGGATAAGCGGTACAGAAAATGAATGGATGAATGAATAACAGCAATGTTATTTATGCTCATTTGCACTATTTTGCACCATAGAGTGCTTCTTTTTAATTTTGAGTTTTGTCATGTGTGGTGCAACACTGTGCCAGAGGCAGGTTAGACTGTTATTGGTAATTTTGTAGACAAGCGCAGCCCGGTGGATCTGAGAGTGGGCGGCCTGCGCCACTGTGGGCGTGTTTACAGCCGACTTCAGTCACCACCAATCAAAGTGGCTCCTCTCATTCCCTTTAAATGTGGCGCAACTGACAGTGTCGACGGAGACATGGCAGCATTCCCTGTGCGGAAGAGGACGATGCGTCATTGCAGCGATCCGTGATTGAACGAGGCATTGTCAAAGCTCAGGTCATGGTGTGGCAATAAACAATGTACAGAATGAGCTGATGATACCCACTGGCAACTTAAATACGCTTGCGGAGCTCTGTATCTGTCTGCCTGTTCACCGATCGAATTCACGAAAATCGAGTTAGACCAGTGGTCTAAGGACGTAGACATGGACTGTACTGTGAAGGTGTACGTTTAGATCAGTTTAGTTTAGATGACTTTAGATGACCAGGCACATCTCCAAGGACACTCTCTCCGCTGCACCGGAATGCCCAAATTGCTGCAGACCTGTCTGCCAAATGGGCAAATGCATGAAAATGACGATCTGCCGGCATTTTCGCACTGCTGCAGATATGCTGTCTACGATAATAAAGCCCAGTATCCTTGTTTTTGGTGCTGTTGGTTTTTATTTTTATTTTAACTCTTTTCTTTTATCGATTTAGCTTTGCTAAGGGACTATATAATCCATTCAAAAATACCCCCATTATCATTTTTACACATTTATATCGCAATATACCGTTAACGTTATCATACACCGTTATCAAGAAGGAATATAATTTAGACTGTGATAATAATTTTAGCCTATATTGCTTAGCCCTAGTTACGAGCTTGGTCATGAAAGAAATGAAAACAATAAGTCAAGTTACCACTCTACACTGACAGCTTTTTAATTTATATCAATGTAGACTGGTGAGAGCGTCAGCCTCACAGTTCTGAGGACCCGGGTTCAATCCCCGGCCCCGCCTGTGTGGAGTTTGCATGTTCTCCCCGTGCCTGCGTGGGTTTTCTCCGGGCACTCCGGTTTTCCTCCCACATCCCAAAAGCATGCAATAATTGGAGACTCTAAATTGCCCGTAGGTGTGAATGTGTTTGTTTCTATGTGCCCTGTGATTGGCTGGCAACCAGTTCAGGGTGGACCCCGCCTCCTGCCCGATGACAGCGGGGATAGGCTCCAGCGCGCCCGCGACCCAAGTGAGGAGAAGCGGCTCAGAAAATGGATGGATGGATGTATAATAAATAAAAATGGCATCCAATTGCTCTCCATTCGTACTCAACACCTGGACACTTGTTATTTTGATAGGATTGTCGCCACAAGGAATAAGTTGTAAACTAGACAGACTCCCTGTGCAGGAAGTTTCCCATCATTGTCACCTTAAGGTTCTGATTGCAGCTTTTACAACCATGATACTCGTTTTATACTTAGAGGCCATTAAACAACACGATCGTTTACGATTCCACAAACTGATCACAGTGCCGAGAACAGTCGAATTGTTTCGGATTGGCAAGTTACATTTTTAGGGCTCGTTTATGTTGTGTTTATTCCCCTCTCGTGCCCCGGACCCTTTGCTAAGTCCAAACCTTCATTAAGCCCGATTACACCCACCACTCACTCAACATCTGGCTTGGGGGCTCACCGAATGCCTCATTTGCCCTGTTTTTTATTGCAGCCATATAGTAGGAAATTGTAGGAAGTTGTAAATGCCGATGTGCCTGTGTATTGTTGTCTGGTACGAGGACCACGCGCAAGCATGCTGATGTGCATGCTACTTTTTTTCTCGGCTTTGGCAACTTGTTGTGTTGTACAGCTTGTTACTTCCACCAATGATGCTCTGTGTGTTGTGTGTGTGTGTGTGTTCCATAAAAACAAATTATTATATATGACAGGGGGGTGGGTCCTGGTTTTCAACGGAGTTCCGTGCCTAGGACGGTGACAAACCCCGAATTTGTATGTAGGTCAGAACCTTCACTAACCAACTTTAATGCAAGAGAAAATTCTAAATTACAGTACGTACATATAAAGTAAGTTAGTAAATACAGTGGTACCTTGAGTCACAAGTTTAATTTGTTCTGTAAGGGCCATATTCTGTGTCTGGCTTGCGGACCTTTCAGCTACACGCATTCTCCTGACACCCACCGTGCGTAACCTGAAAATCTGTGCGTAACCACCAAAGAGGCGTCACTCATTGAAGTCTGAGGTTGGCTGTAAATCATGGAGCATGCAGTTTTCCTGAGACTTGTGAATGTCATAGAAATTCATTTGGAAAATATAACACACTTTAAATATGAAAATACCTTCTATGATGGATATGTCGTGGCCAGTGAGATGTGCGTGCACAGTTCATCCAACACACTACACTTTGATGGAGAGCATGTGTTTTTATTTTACTTTGTATGAAATAAATCTAAAGTAATTTCGTCAGAATACTGTGCTTTTGACTGAAAGCATGTTTGGTGGTCCATCAATCAAAAAAGAAAAAGGGATTGTGCCTGACGTTATATAGATCAGCAGTGCCCTGCAACCTTGCACCACAGACCGGGCGAGTCACTTTAACATATTGGATGACCGACATAGAAGCGAATAAAAATATTGGGATAATAATGTGAGCTTTCAAAAACGCCAAGCTGCCCGCAGCATGTTTAAAGCAGAAAAGCTCTTTGTAGAGGTGAAAAAAAAGTCAGCTGGTGCCGATATTCTTCGCCAATTAATACGCTATAATATGCTGATTTTCGGTATTGACACATTACGACCGTTGGGCACTCGGTGAGCAGTACTGAGCGTTATGGGCCAGGTGTGTGCCGCACTGTCAGCACAAGTCAGCTGTCGCTGGGCCGTCGCTTGCCCGTATGTGTGCGGTGAACCGAATCAAAATATGCAATATGATGTTTCACCTTCACAGGGTGCTAGACTTCATACAGCCTCTGCAGTACAGAAGAGGAAAAGTTGTCATGATCTGTGTTTTTGTGGTTTACATTATATTTAGTTTTGTTTCATGGTATGGGGGAAGTATGCGCTCTACTGATTACAGTCTTGTCGGAGTAGAATGACAGTTGTGAGTGACTATTGGGTGTGGGGTGCGAGCGGGCTGCTCAGCCCAGTCCCTGGCCTGTGATTGGATGAAGGTCAGGTGACGAGATAGCTAGCGTGCAGAGGGTGAGACTGGCAGCTCTATAACTCCTTCAGACAGCTTTGTCATTTGTGCCAATGACCCACCAGGGAGCCGGCCCTAATATCAAGCCCAATGCTGACGGATGACCTCGGCTCCAGCTGTTAAGACGCTGTCACGGATACACGCGCCTCCCTGGTCTCTCTGCCAAGTGTGTGTGTCTGTGATTGTGTGTGTGTGTGTGTGTGTGTACTGTTGCATGATGGGATGTTGATCAACCTTGGCGGGACTCAGTCTGCAAGTACAGGCGAAGGAAGCCGGACCCTCTCAGAGCATTGCATTCCATTTGGTACAATCACAGGAGGCAAAAGTACTCACGCTGTACTTAAGTAGAAGTATAGATACTTGAAGTACTGATTCAACCTTTACTTAAGTTAAAGTTAAAAAAGGACAGACTCTGAAATGTACTTAACTACACTGCGACACCGATGCTATTCGTTAGTTTGTTGCATTGTTTGTTAGCTAAACGGACTTATCTAAAGCAAAGCTGTGTGATTGTTTCAAACACACAATGTGGAATTCTCTGATTTACGTTTAGTTTGACCGTAAACTTCAACTGGGAGTGGCATTAAACCGCTCGAAGCCTCCTTTTGGATAACATTTAACGCTCAAGGAAAAGAAAAGTGATATGAAGTCCGCATTTAATTCTCAGGGAAATGTTCTCACCAGCTAAAGTAAGAATTGCCCAAGTCGATCTAATGTTGTGACCACTGCGTGTATTGAATTGTACAAGTGGCTCAAGCGCACCTCCCAGTGAAGGATGTGAAGTGTGAATCACCACTGAAGGGCTGGTGAGATTAATTCCGATTTCATGTGCCCACCCTACCCGCCGCGCTCGTATTGTTTCATTGTTCTGCCTCGCTTCTTTCAACACGTGTGGTTCACACTGGCCCAAGTGTACACTACACTACAGTACATGGCAGGAAGGAAGAGGGACTTGGAGGTGGGGGGTTGGGAGCAGGAGCCCAAACCATAAAACCTGGCAGCCGCCCCGCTGTATTGTTCACGCCACCATTCCCGCCCGGGTCTCAGTGTTCTCTCTCCCCATGCTTGATGTATCCTGTCCTTTCAGGGGCTGTAAATGTTGTTGTTGTTTGTCAGACACACATGATTGTAGTCCCAGCTACCTCATTTGTCTTTGTTCTGTCCACTACTACTGGACCGGTGGCAGGAAGGTGGCTGAGCCGCAAGGACAAACAAATAAATGATTAGGTTATAGAGGACGCATGCAGCATGCCTTTCACTATTGGAGCAATCAAATCAATATTGTACATAAACACAAATGAAGTCTCTCATTGGAATTTTAACACGTTCAAGTGTCTCCCTACAGCACCACCATGTGGCTATATGTTTGGAAGCATGACCTGCTGCAGTGACAGGGTGACATGTACGCTTCACATTTTTCAAAGTATTCATCCATCCATCCATTTTCTGACTAATATTTTTTTTAAATATTATTTAAGTGACCACCCTTGTGTGTGTCAGTCAATATCCAACATTGCCATTTGGTTGAATTTCACACACACACACACACACACGCGCACACACACACGCACACAAAGCCATTTTGCAGCAGCACGGTAATACTATTGGATCAGTGCCCCCTGCTGGCAGGGTACAGAGAAGGTGGGTTCAGTTATGAGGTGATTAAATATTGTCATTGAAAAATGCATAATTTAGCTGCTTCAGAAGCCTCCAACAATTTCTTACTTCTATTTCACGTGATAATTAGACCTCTTGTGCATGTAATATTTTGTCTCGTCTTCTCCCTCCTGGGTCGAGCGGAACTGTCTGTATTCAGAAGCTACAGGTCTGGGACAACTTTGATTTCTTTTTAACTTTAATAGGAGTAGCATTTCGCTTCAGGAATGTACAGTATTTTTTTTTTTTTTACATTTATCGTCATTTAGTGGTGACGGAACATTTCTACAATGAAAGATGAATTTAAGCACATTTAAGTCTCACATATTGCTGGTGTCGTGCTGAAACCTCACATCTGCAAAACAATCACTTTTCAAGAAACCCCCCCCAAAAATGGCATATTTGTTGGGTCATTAACATTGCAGCAACAACGAGAGCAAGTCATTTTCAACACTTTATATTGGTAAATAATGTATATATATATACATACCCACGTGGGGATTAGTATCGATTTGTGAAAGAATATGAAATTGACTACCTTTCGACATAGGAGGTTTCGGCCCAACGCCAGCGATATGTGACTTTTTAAAACTGACTAATGACCGATTAGACTGTTTTAGGCCGTATTTTGGGAACCCCTGTCAACGACGGGTCCAAATCGTCTCATTCCTTTCCTGGCTGCCTCAAAGTTGGCCGCAGCGCCACTTGAAGTCACGAGGGTCACGCGCTTCCCTCCGCCGTCGTTCGCCAGCAGTCTTCCAGCTGAAAAATGGACCAGAGGGCTACATGAAGCAAGATAGCTTGACACGGCCATTTGTTCGGCTCATGTGAACTCAGGCAGACGGCGACGAGGCCAGAAGCTATGCTAGACACTCCTTCTTCAAAGCGAGCGCAATACAGATACACTCGACTATCTATACGGTACTGTGGACAAGGAGACACTTTCTCTTAGCAGAGAATGCAGGTTGTAGTCAAAGATGCACACATGCATCAGGAAACTGGATGTCATGACAGGAGCATATAGTTCAGTGCAGTATACTTGCAGAGTTGACATTACAAATACTAACGATGCACAGGCTAGTTTTGTGATTTCAACCTCATGATTACTTAATTTGTTTGACTTTTACTCATGATGAGTGTAGTTTAACTTAATTTTAGTACTTGCAAGAAATGTTTTCACGTTTTTGCAAGTTGTCATACACTCATCGGCCACTTTATTAGCTACACTTACACAATTTTATGAATTCTCCTTTTAAAAAGGCAATGATCGGTTGTAATTGACACTGTCAAAGACCTTTTCTTTCTTATTGTGGACTGAATGGCACTACATCATAATGAAACTGTTTTCTTATACAGTGTTACCTCGACTATTCACACTTTTTGTTTTTAACCTATCCTCTGTTATTTGCTGAAAAACTTTCTGAAACGCCCAAAGATGCCTTAAGATCGTGCCAAAGTCTGATTTAATAGAAAAGTAGTGCTTGGGCACCATCATCTGACACCTTTTTGCCAAGGAACTATGCTGAAGTGAGGTATGGAACTTCTGTTAGACAGGTCAAGTTCGTGTCCAATTTAAAAGTAGTGCTTTAATACTTAGCGCCGGCTCCCCATTCGCATTTACCTTTTTAGCTTTATGATTGTGTCGGAATATTAAAAACAGTGCCGTTCAACGCCAAAAATAATAAGCAATGTTCAATTAAAGCAAATAAACAAACAAAATTGAAAACTGTTGTTGAATGTATCATTTTAAATGTTGCTCTCGTATTGCATCTCAGATTGTTTGATGTGCCGGTGAACCGAATAAAATCTCGAGTGCGTGTTGGCGCCATCGTCTACAATAAGCACAAATAAAGTTAACTAAAGGTGCCATGAAAGTTGTTCAAGTTTTCCAAAAAGTTTATGTATTCACTGCAATAGAATGACATAGTTTAAATATTCATCACGTGTAAATCTCCAGAGGCAAGAATGAGTTATGCCTTAACTGGTATGCTGATTGTCTCAAGGTCTCGTACCGCTGCGTGCCCGAATCAAAACAAACTGATCCGCGTCTTGTGCGGTGAATTTGAATGTGATCCCCTGCTGCTGCCTGCAGGAAATTAAATGTCCTTTGCTTAACAGCACAAATTACAGGTGGCCCGCAGCGAGACAACCTGTGCGACAAATAGATTTAGATTCGAAATGATTCTCTCTTGAATTGCTGCTGTTCAATTGTACAGAGATGAAATGACAGTGGATATTTGGAAACAGCGTCTGGATCCAGCTGTGATGAAGCAAATGTTAAGGTGGTAATGAATGTCCCATCATGAAACTACGTTACCATAAAATTTGGTCTCTTGAGCGCATTTGTATAAATGTTGCATCCACTGCATACAAAAATAAATCAGAACTTTGGTTTACTTTTGGTATGGGTTTCATTAGACACCCTGTGCTGCCCCTTCTGCTCTGCGTGCCTTGGCCTGACGGTGGCAGTAGTCTGACACAGGTCAACTTGACTGACGACGACAAGAAGAAGCATACAGTCAGCAAACTCAGCTCAACTTAAATGGGAGTATTCTATCCTGTATGTTCCATTTTTGTGATTACTGCTGTGTTCATGCTAAAGAAACGGTTGTTTGACGGCTCATTAGACGTTAGCATTAAGCTAGCTTACTTATGTTAGGCGAATGAGAGATGCTGTGTTCAAAGTACTTTGAATGAACATTTATGACAAGCAAACAGCTTGAAGCGAGAATACGTTCCCTCTCGTTGAAAGCACTGTTAGCTATGTGCTGAAATTAACACTGCACGTACATGGAGGGCAGAATACAAGCAAACAGAAATGAAAAATTGGCAACCTTAAGGGTCACATTTTTGGCATGATGAGGATGCGTGCTTGTCTATTCTTTTTGTTCCGTATCTTTTCTCTTGATTTGACGCTGGAGTTATTTTGTCCAATCAGATTTCAGCCTCTGCTGGCTTCTGTAACTTAAGCTGCATTAGCAATGGGACTGTTTCTTTAACTAATCTGATTTCAAACTTGTCACATTTCAAATTCGTCACAAATTATGTCAGCATTTTTCTGTCTTCTGACTGGTTGGTCAGAGCAAGTTCATTACAGCCAAGTTTGACTGGCAAAACATGTCTAGTGATTTGCTCTTGATGATGTCAGTATTTTCTGTCCTCTGTCAAAGCAAAACTTGTTCGAGCCAAATACGAGTGGTAAAAAAAAAAAAAAAAAACCCGCCTGTAGTGATCTGCACACATGAATGCGCTAGTTTTTGTCATCTTATTAGATAAATATTGATTCTGAGCTGCTCCAGATGATGTACGTGGCACGGATGCACGCTGTTATAATGTGTTTTTGTTGATGGTTTCTATAATTGCCTCCTGATATTGGTGGTAAAAAGAGTTTAATAAGTCTTGTAAGTCCCCACTTGAAGGCCCAGGTACCAAATGCCCCACCACCACTGCACATGCGCATAGCTTACAGTCTGAACTTTATGGTACTGTAATGGTAATGTATGGCAAATTAAGGTTTTAGAAGGATTGGAGGTCAATACTGCTGTAGGTAACAGTTTGCTGCCACAATCTTTCAACCTGTGGTGAGGATTCAGTTTACATTTTTCAGCCACAATTTGAGGTGTCAACACATAAAAGTGCCGCACAATATTACCAAAATGGTCATACAGCAGCACTTTTACTCTTTAAGTCGCCCACACGTTGTGATCGTATTAGCTCAGAGATAAATCCGTCAGTTCCAAGCAGGCAAATGTGAGCAAACCAGACTTTTACTCCGATTTAGGCTGCCTCTCCAGTGGGCGACTTGAGCCTGGTGAGTGATGAAGTGTTGGACTTCAGTAATGAGACTGTTTACAGGGGATGCTTGTTTCACATGAATCAAGCCCAGTGTGCGGTTAGATAAATACCTGCTTGGCCCTGCATGTGCCAAGCCAGTCAAACCCCGTCCTTCCCTGCAGGAAATGGCGGCCAAATTCCTGTGGAATGAATGAAAAGGAAATCTGCGAGTGGCAGCCCAGCCACAAGCGCCCTCTCTGGAAGTCGAGCGGTGGAAAAGCCGTGGCCCTTCCCCTGGCCAGGGCCTGCTAGGTGAGACTGATGGAATAATAATACACATCCTGAGTGTTCTTTTCATTAGCAACATGGCTTCGTGTTTTTCATCATTCTACTGAGAGAAATGGAGAGACCCTTATTTCTGAGCTGGACAAATTACCCTTTCCCCTGTGGGAGATGCAGCTGCATTCAATATTGCCGTGTGTGTGCGTGTCTATGTGTGTGTGTTTGTGTGTGTGTGTGTGTGTGTGTGTGTGTCACTGTGATGTAGCTGGAGGTTGTGGCTGGATACTGTGATTTCCTGAGGAAATAATTACTGTATGTACAACGCACACCACCACTGATAACAAGCACCCAAAAACATCATCTTAACTAAGCAGTCTGGATTAATTTATTCTTACATTAGATTTAATCATTTTGTGTAAGAGGAATAAGTAAAATAGCTAGACATGAAGACAGTCACTTTATACTTGACATTTCAAGGTTGTTTAAAAACAGAGTAGAACAACGAGTCACCGAAGTAAAAGCCAATCTACTGACTTGTAAATAATGGCAATTAGCATGTCCCATTTAAATGAAATGAAATCACATAAATCCATTCCAGCCCACCAAAAGCACCACAATGTTTTTGTTACATTTTACAGTAAGGACAAAAATATCACTGTATTGTATGAAAACATATTACATAATTAAAATACATATATAAAGAAATAAACTAGTCTCATGAAGTGTAATTAGGCTACATACTGTAGTATTCGTGTTTTGTATGTGTGCCTTAAAGGGGTTTGGCCAAGAGAATAACATCAAGACCTGGAGTTAGGTTGGCTGGTTACTTCGGTTTGAGCTGATGGGTGTGCTTGTGGCCTACAGCAGCTCTTCGTGAGTGTTCTCATTCTGTATTTGCGTGTTGGACTGTTTGAAGCATCGCTGTTCAACAAATGACTGAAAGTGCAACGAGACTTTGGCTGTCTTTGCCCACACGTGAGGGCATTACTTTAACTTCATTGATCTTTTTTTTTTTTTTTTATATAAAATTCACTCGAGCGGCAGCTTACTCATACCACACATTTTGGCACACAACACAAGCGAAAGCGCTTGGAACTCATAAGCTGGCCTAAGGTACCACTGTACGTCTTCAAGTAAAAAACAAAATTTTTCCCAATAGAAAACACAGTGAAAGATCAATCGTCCAACAGGTCATACAATATACAGTTGATATGATAGTTTCCTGCATTTATATTTCTGGAGGCAGACGGCAGCCGCGACAATGGATGGGAGAGGATGTTTAAAGAGTGTTTAACTCTTTTTATCCATTCCATTTTCAACACCGCTTATCCTGGTTAGGGTCGCGGGCCGCTGGAGCCTATCCCAGCTGACTTCGGGCGAAAGGCGGACTACACCCTGAACTGGTCGCCAGTCAGTCGCAGGGCACATATAGACACGGACAACCATTCGCACCCGCATTCACAACGTCACTGAGTGGGAACTGAACCCACGCTGCCTGCACCAAAGTCAGACGAGTGTACCACTACACCATCAGTGACTCTACAACTCTTTTTATAAACTAAATAAATAAAAACATATTATTATACTTGGATGACAGATAAAACGATGTCCAGCCATTTATTTTCTATCGCGCTTATCCTGTTTAGGGTCACGGGGAGCTGGAGCCTATCAGAGCTGACTTTAGGCGAAAGGCAGATTACATGTTGGACTAATCGCCGGTCAATCACTGGGCACATAACAGGACCTGACCATTCGCACTCACGTGACGGTGTCACTGGGTAGGGACTAGGGATGGGCATCGTTTGAATTTGAGCGATTCCGGGTCCGATTCCGATCCCTTATTTCGATTCTGGTTCCAAATGATTCCGATTCTTTTAGGGGGCTGGGTCAAAATAAAATTGCATGGTTTAAATAAAGGGTGTCAAAATTCTGAACATCCATTTTCTTAGCAGCCTGCAGCATAGACTAAAATTAACATTTGACTCGGGTTTTTTTTATAACCAGTATCACTAGCAAACCTGTGAACTAAAAGGCAATGTGTGTGGAACTAACCCAATTAACTTCATATTCATTAATTAATGTTTCAGCTAAAAGTTAAAAATAGCATTGTTAAAATCGTTATTTGGGACTGTTTTATCTCTTCAACTGGTTTATATTTGCACGTTTTAACTTCCTGTTTTAAGCTTGTCGCCTTTTATTTTGAAGGGTACACACCGGAACTCAGCATTGTGGCACGAAAAGTAACTTCACACTGCACTGATTTTTTACATTTTAAATTTTTTATTTTATTTTTTAAATGCATGGAACCAAATGCTATAAAACGTTGATTCCTTTCCTTACGCACCGATGAGGCACACAGTTAGTGTTTATGATACTGTGAGACAATGTTTATATGAATTTTGTCCCAATTTATTGTGATGTGCGGTGAATGAAGTTTTAGCTCGATGTTAAGCTTTTTTTTTTGTCATCGGCTCTTACGTTGGTTTGAAGACTAAAATAAACACTAAAAACCATCAGTGCAAAAGTGTAATCAACCGTTTACTGTGTTAGCTGTGTCAATGTTGGCATAGATGTATTTTATTGTTTCACTCACCCAATTGACTGAGTGTTGACTTCACTGGAGCTCTGCGCGATGTAGGCTGAGGCTCGGAGCGCGTCCGACGCAACACATCATGAAAGCCTCCTTTTCACAATATACTCTTATTCCAAGTGTTGCACTGAGCGGACTGGTATTTAATTTTAGGAAAGTTAAGACACACTTTTGTTCGCCGCCGCCGTTGGGCACAAGCATGTCTTTGTGCGTTTTTCTTCTTCATTAGTTTTCACCGCTTCTTCGTTGGTTTTCGCCACTTATTCATTGGGGCCAGAGGACTCGGTATCAACATTTTTAAATTGGAACGATTCCGGGAGAACCGGAACGTTAGTCCCGGTTCCGATCGGTTCTCGATTCTTGATGCCCAACCCTAGTAGGGACTGCAGTCGAGCGAATGAATAACCATACTGTCAGTGACTGAGGAAAACGCTTTAAAAGTGGTCTCTTCAGTTAATGAACTCTGGAACTGATTATTTCTACTTCCATGACTGCCTATGGAAACATTTGTTTCAAAATACAAACTTGACCAATATCGCGGAACAGACTGGGTTCAACCAGAGAGGTTCCACTGTACTCTTCATCCAAATGACTTGGCCACTGTATGTGCATTACTCATCTTCTTTATAACTGGACTGGTCCCAAATGAACTATCCAATCCCCCCGTGCTTTTGCCCTTTTTCAGTTTGTCTTGGTTCATTCCGAAATACATTTTTGAACAAAGTTGTTCTCCAACAACATTTTGGTATATCAAGTTAAACTTCTGTTAGGAAATTGAAAAGAACAACCTCCATTGAACATGTGTAAAAATGCCAGTCTGTTTGACGTAAGGTTAAGGACACATTTTCGGTGATTCATAACAAGCAAAGTGTCCCCTCCATTAACTCCAGAATGGACCTCATATCCTAGCTGACCTATTTTCCCAATTACCGCCGCCGTTACTCAGAACTTCCTGTCTACGGCGTCAGTCAAGATCCGCTCTCAAAGGTACTCCTCCGAAGGCCGCATTGCCACAGATCTTTCTACACCCTTATTACACGGCCCCACAGTCAAAGAATTACTGCGCCCCTCAAATGTAAGCACCGGGAGTGATAAATCTCTTGTGCTAATGCAGACGCTTCAGAGTTTCTGACTGTAAATAAAGTCACGGGAGACATAGGGTATTTACTGCACAGGAAGAGCCTTGAGCAAAGGGCTCCCCCTCTGCTAAAACCTATGGGTGTGTGGGTTTGCAGCCAATCGAGTGCACTTTGAAAATATCTTTCCCTGCGCATTTTACGGTATAGACGTATATTTGTGCCATCTGAGCTGAATTTATAGTGGTACATTGACTTACAGAGCACCAACTTACAAACTGGGACATTTGTTCTGGGCTTTGTGTTGTCAGCAAAGTTTGACCTACCAGTAGTGAGTTTTTGGTTTTTGTAACCATGATATCTATTCTGGCTTCCCTGCGCGATTCGTGTGCAGTTTGGCTGATACGGAAAAGTTCATCAAAAAAGAAGTCAAGTGTGCTTGCTTCAAGAGGTTTATTGCCACGCCTAGTTGATGTTTACTCAACTAAATATAAAGCAAAGTTAATTACATGTGTATTTAAACGAACCACTTAACTTTGTCTTGTGAGAGTCTACTAGCTTTGTGCTAACACATAAGAAGAGACATAGATAGGCTAACAAAACTAGCATCAACATCGTGGCAGTTATAAACCTTTAAACGAACTGATATTTTACCACAAATGATGCAAAGACCTACGGACAGTGTATATAACAATACTCAAAGGCATATATTTTCTGGTATGCAAAAAATGACAAATATTACTGCAGCTTAGTTGCAATGGTCTTCTTCGTGTTTCACGATTAAATCAAAGTGCATTTTATGTATGTATGCAGTATGCATGCAGTATAATGCATGCATGCATGCATGCATGCATTATACTGCCCCCTAGTGGCCAAGGCTCACACGCCAGAAGGAGCAGCACAATATCCATTAAATTAAAGCATGATCTTAATGTGTTTTTCTATTTCATTACGTTGTTGCTGCATGGGGTTTTACAGTACTATAGAATGATCTTTTTCTCAATAAAAACACTAAAAAAATGTGCAGTGTTTTTTGGTGGGACTGGAACTGACATGTTGGATTTCTATTTATTTCAATAAGGGAAGTTAATTTGAGATATGAGCTTGGTCACAGAACAAATTAAACTCATATGTCAAGGCACCACTATATGAGTGATTTTTTTTTTTTAAACATCAAAATGTGTAAATTTTCTGTCGGCGCCCGCAAGCTATCCTTCCAGTGTCAGCGTCACATGACCAATGGCGTGTCTCTTGATTGGCTGGACGGATGAATTGAGAAATGCCTTTGCTCCTCTCTGGTTAACCTGGATGTTGACCTTTCCGTAGGGTACCTGAGTTTGAATTGACATCTACACATTGATTTTATTTTTTATGCTAAATTCTTTTCAGCTGTGGAATTGTTTTACACAGATTATTATTATTATTATTATTTTTTTTATGATTTTATTTTTCCTTACGCAGATTTTTTTAGATGTATAGTTTTTTTCATATTGAATATTTAAAAACTGAAAATGTTGATGTTTTTTAAATTCCATGTTTGATTTTGAGGCAAATAAAATCAGTGTTAGAAATTCAAACTCAGATGGCACCGATAAGCTTCCATTGATTACAATAAGGAAATTGTGACTTCAGACCAGGTGACACAGAATCATTCCATCCATCCTGGTAACTCGAGTTTCACCACAAACAAAGAAAGACGTGTTTGTAATCCAGCAATAAAAAATGTCCTTAGGCAATAGTTGTTAAATAGCAAGGAGGACGGTTTATTCCAGGTCAATATAGCTTTTCCTCCTCTTCATCATCATCCAAGCGCCATCCATCTCCACGCCGAAACACCACTGACACATTAATGGCCTCTGATAATACATCCATTCTGTCACAAGCAGCTGATAATCAAGTTGTTTCCACGGCAGCCATCGACGTTTGCGCTTAATCAATGTTCATCTACTGCCACCAGAGACGTCGCGACGTTCTTTTGTGTGACCAATGCTTATGTAACATGCATCTGAAATACCTCGCTAAGAAATTTCAGAGGATCGTTTGGATCACTGCTCGGGATCAAACACCTGATCAAACGCCTGATTTCAATGTAAGTTTGCGGACCCGTGGCACGTGCCGAGAAATAACATATAAAGGTGATAACTTGACTTTAACTTGACTGAATTTAGTTGTATATCAAATACATTTTCCCCATTAAAATCTATTGAAATGTTGTTAGGCCATAGCACAATTTTTAAAATGTTTTTAAATATAGAAAAAGAGCACTGCAGTATTGTATAAGTACATAATAAAATAATAAAATAGAACTTAAAGAAATAAACTTGTTTTGCAAATTGTAATCACTATACATACTGTAGTATACGCGTGCTGAATGTGTACCTTTAAGGGATGTGGGCTAGTGAGGGATGTCAGGAGTTGGAGTCGGGTTGGCCGGTTAATTTACGCGTGAGCGTCTGGGAGTGAGTTGTGACCTAAAGCAGTTCCCTGTGAGTGTTTTACATTTTGTGGCTTTTTAATGTCAATATATTGACTGGTTGTACACATGGAAGAGCTCTTAGTGTTTTGCCTCTGTGCTTGGCTTCACAAATAATGCCATTTATTGCCAACTACTGCCTCATTCTAGTCAGACTCCACGCTGATGTCTGCATAAAAAGCTACTCATTGAAAAACAATGTAAAGCACATTGAGTTACCTTGTATATGAAATGCGCTATATAAATAAATTTGCTTTTCTTTGCTTTGCTTTGCTTAGCCAAAATCTTCAGGTGTGTAGGGAAACCCGATGTCTCCCGAGTCAGGATGCCGTGAATTGTGACGTGAAACGGAATTTAGCCAATTAAGAAGTGACCTAACTGAAGGCCATAAAATAAAAACAGACATGTCTTACCCGATATCATGTTTTATATAAGTGGGTTCAGCAGACGGCAGAAAGTCTTTTCTGAAGCAAGTCTTTTTCTTGATGAAATCACCGTTGCACAACACTCCCGCCTCCACTCCCTCAGGGAAACATCAGCACAACATCTGGGTAGAGCTTCTTCTTCTTCGTTTTTGTTAGATCACGTTTCTTCAGGCGAGATATCTGTCTTGGCGGACGAGATTCGAGATCGGTTGTGGAACAGAATCTTGATGTGTGGTGTTATTGGTTGAGATTATCGCAGCATACCACAGTACGAGCAAAACTGTTAAATGCCTGATTTTTTATTATTTTTATTATTTTTCATCTTCATGTCTGGAGTCTGTAATAGACAAACAATCTTTCATGATATAAGTGGCCTTTTATCTTTGAAGGATATATTTAATAAATAAAAGTAAAATGATCCTTATTATTTCAAAATAATGGCAAAAATTAGCCTGTATAAGACAAATTACAGCATTTCTGCAACACATCTGCCGTTTGTGAATTGTGCTGCACAAAACTTTGCTGCTGGGCTTGCGAATGTGCAGAGTGCTAATGTGAGCAGTCATGCTTATGTTGCCAGAAACAATTTTTGCAATTTTGTACAAAATTTTCATGAGGACACATTTCTCAAAATAATCCTGAAGTAGCAGGTTAACATGTGTACACACTTGTGTGAGAAATCCAAGTTAAAATGTGCAGTTTTTCAAGTCAAAGTATCTGTTGCTTGGTGGTGTTTAGTTTTTGCCTGGGGTGGAAATCACCTTCACGCAGACCATCAAGTGCTGGTTGGATCGGAATGGACCACACACAAGTATCAAGGAACAGATTCCAGATGGCTCGCCAACGACGCAAACACCCTTCCCAGTTGGTAAATGTGGCAGATGTCTTTAGCCTACGGCATCACACGTCATCTGCTGTAGACATCTAATCCCAAAAAGTGTGCTTAATCCCAAAAAGTGTGCTTTTCTTCTGTAGTTGGTTGATGTTAGTGAAGTGCCCCGCCACATGTTATCTGCATGGTCTGCATACTATCCCGACGGGTATAGTACAGATAGAGCTATTGAAGACGGGTCGCAGCATTTCTGTGCCAAACATATTGCAAAGAACAATCAATCCCATTTAGAATATATATATCTTAAATTCATAGAAAACGAGCCACTAGAGATGGGGGAAATGTGCTATAACAATACCCGCAGAGTCTCTGCTGAGGATATTTATTCAAGAAACAAGTTTGTTTTCGGCATGTTCCCGACTCCATATAAAACAAAGACAAAAAATACTGTACATTCTACAGTGTATGCACAACATTGTATCATTACTCGTTTAAACTTGTTTCTCCACAACAGTTACCATAAACTTCCATTGTGGATTGTTTCCATTCAACACCATTTGGTCCTTTAATAGGCCACCCCGACCAGTAGGAGGGGGTTGTATTTTTTTCTAGCATATGCTATCTCTCATCACGGGGTCTTTTTCCTTGCAGTGCTCTGAAGGTGTCAGGAGTTTTAGACAAAGTTGATCATATTAGGTTAAAGGTAATGCACAAATCTCATTCTAGCTACTTAATTTAATTATGTTTGTGGTGATTAACTTCACATGGAAACATCTTCTCTGCATGAGATGTGTTGTTAAAAAGGTATGGTAAGCAGTCTTATATTTGTCTGTCAAATGTATGATTTTTGCCCATTTGCACAATGATGTTTAGGGCTTGATGCCATAGTAACACAGACTGGCCAGATCGTTCCATTATACCAATTAAAAAAAAGACCTGGTGTGCAAAAACAGAATAACCTGTGCAGCCGTACACTGAATGTTTTCAGTTAAGTCTGGGCAATGATTGGGCACCAATTTTGCTTTAGAAAATATGTATTTTGCACTTTCACATTTACACCGCAGCCTAGTAAAACTCGAGAGACAATCTGACCACACATTTCTAAAAATCTGTCAGATAAGGCTTGATGCATCCATCAGTGGAAAAGCATTGTTTATCAGTGCCACAAATTTCCCCCAAAATTGCACTCTTCAACTATGTTTCATCTTATAATTCCCTTTACCGTTTAAAGACGAGCAAGCCAGCAAGATTTGAATGTAGCCTCACTTCACTAAGCCCCCCTTGAGTCTGACCAAAGCTGTGCACCTCACTGACGCACACAAGCGTGGCAATTCCTAATGACATGCAATTATGAAAGTGCACAGTTGTGAATTTTGATAACTAGTCACAGAGAATGCTGTCCAGCCTTAACAAAATAATAGCACTAGCAATTCTAAGCTAGCACAAGCCAACATTAGCCACAGCTGCTACGTTGCTAGCATGACTTATTTTTAACGGTGTGTTACTATAACACCAAAAGTTTTGTTTTGGAATGTACAATCAGTTACAAATCACAAAAAGAGGTGATAAACATACCCGTCTAGCAAAAATGTTGCTAAATCTGTGTCAATTCTGAATCTTCTCAGCTGCCTGAGGTCCTTTCGCTCTACTTCTGTTTGCTCGTCTTGCTCAGTTTTTAGCAAATGAGGGATGGGCTTTTTTTTTTTTTTTTTTACTTAATTTTTTCAGAGGTGTATTCATTATTGTTTGCTCTGTCTAATTTTCCATAGTTAAGTATGATGAGTGCATCAGCAGGTTATACAAATGTTAATCAGCAGCCGATTCTCTGAAATATGCTGACAGAGAGCTAAAGATCGCAAAGTTTGAAAACTGTGAATGTGACTCATAGCGGATATACAATGTGAGCTGGAGTGAAGATAGAGATCACAGTTTGACAAATGATTATGATGATTCTGATGTTACCCACAGACAATTCCACGTTTTCATTTCCTGGTAAATTGTGTGCGCTTACCCCCTCCCCGACTCCTGTCTTCGCTTTGTGGTTTTATTAAAGCTAACATTTGTCAGCTGAAAGATTGTTGATATGCAAAATGCGGGTGTGTACGCACCCCTCTTGCGCTTTACTAAAACTGGTTGTTTGAGAAATGACATATGAGGATTGCCCTGCTTTGACACGACAGATAAGACACATGAGTAATGTGCAGAAGATTTTAGAGTTATTACTCTTTATTATATTTATATATGTATTATTTGTACCTAGTATTCTAGGACTTATGTCACATAAGAGAAAGTAAAAACAAGCAATTCATTCATTTTCCGTACCGCTTATCCTTCCTAGGGTTGCGGGCGTGCTGGAGTCTATCCTAGCTATCTTCGGGGGAGAGGCTGGGTACACCCTGAATTGGTCGCCATCTAATCGCAGCGCACATACAAACAAACAACCATTCACATTCACACTTACGGGTAATTTAGATTCTTCAATTAACCTACCATGTATGTTTTGGGGAGGTAGGAGGAAACTGGATAAATGTGTACATTGACAATAAAATGTCATTTCCACATTAAAATTGAAGGAAGAGATTTTTGGGGGCAGCTCAGAGGTCTCGTGGTTAGTACATCTTTCTCACAGTTCTGAATTCAGCTTTTCGATCTCTCACTCCAGTTTCCTCCCACATCCCAAAAACATGCATGCTAGGTTAATTGATGACTCTAAATTGCCCATAGGTGTGAATGCCAGTGCGACTGGTTGTTTGTTTGTATGTGCCCTGCGATTGGCTGGCAACCGGTTCAGAGTGTACCCCGCCTCCTGCCCGATGATAGCTGGGATAGGCTCCAGCACGCCCGCGACCCTTGTGAGGAGAAGCGGCTCAGAAAATGGATGGATGGATGGATGGATCTCTCTCTCTGTCTGTCCATGTTCTCTCCGTGCTTGCATGGGTTGGCCCCTGGGTACTTCAGCTTTCGCCCACATTTCCAAAACATACATATTAGGTTAAGGGAAGCCTCTAAATTGTCCATAGGTGTGAATGTGAGTGTAAAAGGTTGTTTGTATACCCTGTGATAGGCTGGCGACCAGTCCGTGGTGTACACACCTCTTGCCCAAAAGTGAGTCTTTGAAAACATTTAAAATGGTCAAAACACACTTTTTAAAGTTTTTCTCGGTGCTTTTGTTATTCTACTCTTTTCAAGAAATGTGAGACTATTGAATGATATCACGTTGAGAAAATGAAAAGAAGATTCGTTCATACAGTTCTCCAAATAAAAGGCTGTGGTTGCCTCAAGCCATCCATCCATCCATTTTCTTTACTGCTTATCCTCATTAGGGTCGCGGGAGCGCTGGAGCCTATCCCAGCTATCTTCGGGCGGGAGGCGGGGTATACCCCGAACCGGTCGCCAGCCAATCGCAGGGCACATGGAAACAAACAACCATTCGCACTCACATTCACACCTATGGGCAATTTAGAGTCTTCAATCAACCTACCACGCATGTTTTTGGGATATGGGAGGAAACCGGAGTGCCCGGAGAAAAGCCACCCAGGCACGGGGAGAACATGCAAACTCCACACAGGTTGGGCCGGGATTTGAACCCCGGTCCCCATAACTGTGAGGCAGATGTGCTAAACAGTTGCCGGGTGCCTCAAGCCAATTATCTGTAATTCCTCAGTATAAGTTAAAAAAAAATAAATAATAATAGATATTTAAACATTTAAATGTTAAACTAAACCAACCAAGATCTGCTGGCTTAATGCTAACACATAATGTGAATAAAAATAAATGCTAATAGAAATTTGCATGGATGTTACGGTAATTATAAACCGCTCCTACTTTAACACACATGGATGAAGTAGCAAAGCATACAAACTGAGCATGCAATAATACTGACAGGTATATATTCTCTCAGCTTTGTGGGAACAAGTACTTTTACTGCAGTGTAGTTTCTTGTAGCTTGCTGAATTTGTAACATGCTGAATTTCTTCCAGTAGAGCTCAGTGCTGCCCAACATGTTGTGGCACATACACTGAAGGCAAGCAACTCTAAATTCCGACTTTCCTGTATACATTAAAAGCCCATAAAAACAATTGCTTCAAAATCTGCGATATCGATAACGATGAACGGCGATATAGCAGGGTTCACCGTATGCACCATCGATACAGCATGTACAGTAAGGTACATGCTGTAAGTTGTACATGTAAAAATAAATGTTAATGGTTGCCATGTGAATTAGTTTGACAGGTAGCTAGTATAGCGGTATTCATATAGTCAAAGTTTGATATCTCCTTTTTTTTAACTTCCATGTATGTCCCTTAAAGAATTGGGTATAAAGAGACACAGTTGAAAGGCAAATTCATTCCACTAAATGTAATTTCAGGTCCCGAGATGGAGCGCGAGGATCATGCTGTGTGAGGAAATTGTCCCACTAAGTGGCTCTTCCCCCTCACATTGGTTAGCACCGTCTCTCCATACAAATGGCAGGGCAGCCTATTTGTCAGGAGACACACATCACTCTCCAGATTCGGTAGCCGCAGAGCCAGGAGGCACGTCAGCAAAGGCTGCTGTTACCACTCAGAGTGGTGTTGAGCTTGTCTCCTCAGGCACTCTCTGCTCTGTACTGCAGAACGCAGTGGCCATCGTTCTGGAGACTGGCTGCTTTCACTACTGAAATAATGAGAGGAATGACAGAGGGCCCTGCTATAGATTTTGGTGCGATGGTTGCCCTTGGATTTAGTTCAGTTCATCTAGCATATGGCTTGAATAAAATGCCACAGCATTTGTTACACCAGTGCCATGTCATTTGATGCACTCCCATAACATGCAGTGAAACGCTTTAAATGCACACCAGGTTGTACAATTTCATCCAAATTTGGGGAAAATGAGCTATAAAGTCACAGAAAAACTGAGTTCAATCAACTGACTCCAGTGACCTCAATTCTGCAAGCTCACATGTAATTTACTTTTTTGTGGCTTTTTTTTCTTTTTAAAAAAAAATATATATATTTTTTAAACCTATTCCAAAATCGGAGGAGCCTGAGCATAGCGTGTAAGGAGAAGAATTCAGGTGCCTTAAATTACAATGTTGTGGAAACCTTATTTCAGTAGTTTAGTTTAAAAAGTGCAAACTCACATTATATGGATTCACTATGCAGAGAGTGGCATATTACATTATTTAACGTTTTATAATTTGATTATCAGCGGCACGGTGGACGACTGGTTAGAGCCTCTGCCTCACAGTTCTGAGGACCGGGGTTCAATCTCCAGCCCCGCCTGTGTGGATTTTGCATGTTCTCCCCGTGCTTGCGTGGGTTTTCTCCGGGCACTCCGGTTTTCCTCCCACATCCCAAAAACATGCATGGTAGGTTAATTGACAACTCTAAATTGGTGTGAATGTGAGTGTGAATTGTTGTTTGTTGTATGTGCCCTGCGATTGGCTGGCAACCAGTTCAGGGTGTACCCCGTCTCCTGCCGGATGATAGCTGGGATAGGCTCCAGCACGCCCACGACCCTATTGAGGAGAAGCGGCTCAGAAAATGGATGGATGGACGAATTTGATTATCGCTTACAGCAACGAAAACTCCAAATTCACCATACAATATTAAGAAATTAGAATGACTCATAATATAGACTTTAGGAAGGCAATGGCCTTCTGAAAAGTATTTTCCCATGTTTTATGTAAATCTGTATCATAGGTGAATTTTACGTTTAGAATTACCTAAATGAATGTTTCAACAATATTCTAATTCGCAGATTAAATTCAATTTAGTAAGGCCTCAACGTCACCATATACATATTCACGTATTATGGTAGTGTTTTTTTGTTTTTGTTTTTGACGATTTACATTCGTTAGAGTTACACTACACTGGCAAGTAAGATATTACAACATTTTATTCATCCAACTACCGGAGACAAATTCCTTGCGTGTTTTGGACATACTTGGCAAATAAAGATGATTCTGATTCTGATGATGTGCATGTAACACATTCCATCTTGTCTTTACACTTAAGTCATTCATCCTTTAGGTTAATTGTTTTTATTCTTTACTATTGGAAACTTATTTTACAATATTAACATTGTGTATGCTGGTTTGATAACAGTTTGACCATGGAGTGTAATATTTCTATTGACATGGTTTCCTATGGGCAAAATGTTTTTTTTTTTTTTAATCCAAACAAATCAGAAGTTAACCATTTTCCTATAATGGATTGTGCTCAACCTTGGGGGTTACACTATATGTTGAAAGGTGCAAGTACATTTAAAAGTAAAATACATTGAGTGTCACCTTGACAAGACGACACCTTCTTTTATGGAAGCCAGTCTGGAGAAGATTAAAAACCTCAGCATGAAGAAAAAATACGCTTGCCCCATAGCTCCCGCCTCTTCTTTCTCAAAGCATCATGATTGGTCTGATCAAACATTTCTGACCATCCAATAATATATCAGCTTCTACAATAATAGAGATTATGAATATCTGTAGTATCGCCGATCAAGCTACTTTACGAAGTTACATCCTGTCCTGAAAAAATTCCCTGAAACTTATTTTATTCAGCCATTATTAACATAACCAAATTCCCTCTGGGACTATTTGGTACTCTCCACTGAGCTGAGTTTCTCATAAAATTGCTTTTGTTTTCATAGGTATCTTTAGGTATTTAATTTTCTGTATCGTTGAATATGTTAAAAATAATTATGCAATCCACTGGAAGGTTTTTTTTCGTCTTTATTATATTGCTTTTGGTGGAGACACTGTTGATATACAGAAACATGAACATATTTCCTTACTGTTGTTTCTCTGCTTCTGTCATCTGGTAAAAATCAAACAATCACTCCATATCTCTGTGTGTATTTGGCGCACCCCTCCCCCACTCATCTCTCTACAATCATTTTTCTTGCTTACATTGTCATGACCTGCTGGAGTGTGTATTCGGGGGAGGTTTCTGACACGCTGTCCCGAGCTGCAGAATAATATAAGAGCACTGGTGTGTTGCCTCGGCGGCCGTTGGAGCGGATTGCCATAAAATATTAATGACTCGGAAGCTCGGCCACATGACAAGATGAATGTAATTGGCCCTCGCGGCTCTATCTGCGCATGTTAATGAGATGGGATGGTATTTAAATCAGTGGCGCCCCGGACGTGAAAGCCACAAACAAAGACACGGGAGGAGAGCAGGGAGGCAGTCCAGATTTGAAAATATAATTTTAAAGCAGTGCAATATTTATGCCATTTGATTGAATACATTTATTTGTGGAGAGAGAATGGAGGTTAAGGGGAGCGCCTGTATGAAAAGCCATTTGAGCATTTATTCGATACCCTTGTCACATTTCTGTCGGGCCAATTATATATTACTCGTGAACTCACTGTAGTCATCTCGCCACGCTGCACTATTTGCATATCTGTTGTTGACCAATACTAGCCACTCATGCCAGAGTAGCATCTGCTCCATTTGCACATTGATTGAGGAGTATCTGCAACATTTGCACAATCAACATTGTCCCAGATGATCGCACTACTCGTCACTTTAAACCGCATACACTCCTTGAAGTCTCGGCGCCCTTTGCACAATGGTCATTGCACCGGACTATTGCAATATTAGTCATTCGAACTGCTCCAAGTGCTAGAGGACTCTGCATCTTTTTGCACAATTGTCAAAAAAAAATTAATAATTTGTACCGGCTTTACCAGATAACTAGCAACCCCTTATTGCTCAGTGACTGTTTTTCTCAATGTCTTTATGGCTCAAAAGTGTTCTGTTGTCAAAAGTGGTCTGTTGTCGTACTAGAGCGGCTCCAACTACCGGAGACAAATTCCTTGTGTGTTTTTTGGACATACTTGGCAAATAAAGATGATTCTGATTGATATGTCTATGTACTAGTGTGATCTTTGTTCTCACTAGTAAGACAATTCAGTGCACTAATACGACTAGGGTGCACTAGTGGAATAGGTCTTACTAGTAATGTTTTTTTTTACCCACTACTGTATGACATGGCACACTAGTCGGACAACTTTGGCATACTAGTAAGACAACTTCGTGTAGTTGTCCAATGAGTATACGAGTGCATGGATCTTAAGATGGATATCCTTGATATCCAGTTATAGGTTCATGTTCTACAAGTCGTAGCACTCGTAGTAGTAGTACTTGTACATGGACCATAAGATGGATATGAAGGATATTGAATTCATGTTGCTTTATGGAAAGCCATTTGAAGATTTATTCGATATGCTTGAGACACCGCTAAAGGTCCATGTACAGTACTAGTACGCTCTCTGTCCTCACTAGTAAGACAATTCAGCGCACTAGTAGAATGTCTAGGGTGCACTAGTAGAATGACTTTGTCTAACTAGTAATGTTTTTTTCCACTACTATCTACCACTAGTAGGACAACTTTGGCAACTATGGCACAAGTAGGATAACTACAGGTCACTAGTAAGGAAAAACTGCAAGTGGGCATTTTGGTGCTACTAGTTAGGTCCAGGAGGCTACTAGTGTTTGACACATGCCTACTATTCGGGCCTAGAAGTGTTACTCGTGCAGCACAGTATTTAACTAGTAAGGTTTAATTGTGAACTAGTAGGCCAAAAGTGGCACTAGTACTGGATAAACATTACTTGTAAGACACAGTTATTCTACTCACATTCTAAATGGTCTTACTAGTGTGGACAAAGAGCGTAATAGTACATGGTAAAGCCATTTTATAAACTATTCGATATGCATGATCTTCAGCTGAAGGTTGAATAGTAGGCCCTAGTCATTCTACTAGTGGGCTGAATTGTCATACTAGTGAGGGCAAAGAGCATACTAATACATGGACCTTCATCCGGATATCTTCAATGTCGAAGAAATGCTCAAACGACTTTCAATACGCCTGCCCAAGGCAAGCCCAGCCGGTCTCCAGTGGATGAGAAGAAAGTGGTAGACTCCAAAACTATACAGTATGTCTGCTAACATTTTTAAGGAAATCAGGAAAAAGAACTAAACCTTTTGGGGAATATCTGGTGGTGCAACCCCACCAATCAAGTTTTTGTCATCATTTCAGTTCATTCATCAATCGGTTTTCTGCCTACTTAGCTGTAACGTGGTGCCTTTTGTTTACAAACATTATGAGAAAGTCTGCATCTCTTGGTGAAGGAAAGCCAGCGTGTCTTAAGCAGAAACCTGGTGTAAATGAGTGTGAGCAAAGGCTCTCTGATTCGGGGAGTGAATAAGGTGGGGGGGGGGAAAAGCCAGCAGATGGGAAACGGTGTCACTTTACTTTCATTATTTGGACAACTTTTATCTTTCATGCGAGCGCATTGTGGTCATCCTCACTCGCACCTCGTAAAAGCCCATAGCGGTCATGTGACTTTGGCGGGAACGAAGGTGTGATGCATTCAAGCTCCGGTGTCTTGGACAAAAATTCTGGCATGTTGTGTGTGTGTGTGTGTGTGTGTGTGTGGTGCTTTTTTTTTTTTTTTAATCTGGGTGTGCGTGTGTGTTTTCGTGCAGACCCTGATGGCCAAGGGTTGGGGGAGGTGGCGGCAGGAGGACAGATGGTCTCCCTCATGGTGGATGAAATAAAAGAGGGAATTAGACGACTCCAAGGTGTACACTCTGACGGCAATTATGGCAAATAGATTGGAAGTGGACCTCCAGGCACCCGGGGAGGCAGCTCCGTGGGGAAGCGCTCCACCTCACTGCATCTAGTTTGTGCGCCATCACAATAAAAGCACACACGCCGCCACACTCCTGAAGCCGAGGCCAACATTACTTGACCACGAGAGTCCTATCACCGTTTGTACATACGGTAATCACTCGCTATATTGCGGTTCACCTATTGTGTTCCTCTATAAAGGGGATTTTTTTATGTTGAACATATTACAAGCGGCCGAAATGAGTTTCCTCCGCAGGGTGTCCGGGCTCTCCCTTAGAGATAGGGTGAGAAGCTCGGTCATCCGGGAGGATCTCAGAGTAGAGCCGCTGCTCCTCCGCATTGAGAGGAGCCAGATGAGGTGGCTGGGGCATCTGATTCGGATGCCTCCCGGACGCCTCCCTGGTGAAGTGTTCCGGGCACCTCCCACCGGGAGGAGACCCCGGGGACGACCCAGGACACGCTGGAGAGACTACGTCCTTCGGCTGGCCTGGGAACGCCTCGGGATCCCTCCGGAAGAGCTGGATGAAGTGGCTGGGGAGAGGGAAGTCTGGGCGTCCCTGCTAAAGCTACTGCCCCCGTGACCCGACCCTGGATAAGCGGTAGAAAAGGGATGGATGGATGGATGGATGAACATATTTATTTTGTGCTGAAATTGTTTTACAATTTGTTTTTAAAATATATATATATATATTTAAAGAAATGTCAATGTGACATTGTCTGCCCTGCCCAACATAGTCCAAAAAAAAAAAATAGTCCGTATGCAAAATATAGAAACTTTCACTTATCCTGTAAATTATAGTTGTTCTCTGATAAAATGTAACTGTAACTGTCATAATTATTTAAAATACCAAATACAGTGGATATAAAAAGTCGACACAGCTCTATTGCCAGGGTCTGTGATACAAATAATGAGACAACATTCATCATTTCAAAACTATTTTCCACCATTAATGTGACCCATAACCTGTACAAAGACTAAAAAAACAAATCTTTTTAAGAAGTGAAATAAAAATAAACACACATAATGTGGTAGCACAAGTGTACACACCCTTTTATAACAGAGATCTGGTTGTGTTCAGAAGGAACCAATCACATTCATTTTTTACTGTAGTTGAATTACTTCATTGTAATTAAATTGGTTCACACACACCGAAACTTTAGAGCATGATTCAACAGAACGCCAGCATGTTTATGCACAACCGTTAGTGGAATCGTTTTGTTGCCTGCTTGCGAGCGGTATCGTATTAAAAGTACATGAACATACCTCAAGCAAGCCTTAAATGAACGTAATCTCCTGAGCACTGGTGACCACCAGCAGACGTTTTCCCCATTTTGTTTTTATAATACACGCGTCCCCAGTTCAGGGGACCCAAGTGAGGATAAGCGGTAATAAAAATGAATGGATGGAATACACGCGTCACGATGTCGTCGCCTTGAAGATGTACTTCCTGCGGCTTCTGAGGAAGCACGGCCTGCCACCGGAGCTGCTGAGACAGTTCTACACAGCGGTGATCGAATCAGTCCTGTGTTCTTCCATCACAGTCTGGTTTGGTGCCGCTACAAAAAAGGACAAACTCCGACTGCAACGGACAATCAAAACTGCAGAAAGGATTGTCGGGACCCCCCCACCCACCATTGAGGACTTGCACGCTGCCAGAACTAAGACAAGGGCGTGCAAAATCCTCTCGGACCGTCTGCACCCCGGTCACCGGCTCTTCCGGCTCCTTCCCTCAGGTAGGCGCTACCGATCAACGCAAACTAGAACTAGTAGACATTCCAACAGCTTCTTCCCTCTTGCGATCAACTTCTTAAACACCTAACCTATAATTCCATTACAACAAGCTGGAATTTTTTTTATTTGAGTTCGTTGTCACATTTCTGTGGGGCCAATTATGTATTACTCGTGCACTCACTGTAGTTGTCTCTCCATGCTGCACTATTTGCATATACTGGCCACTCATGCCAGAGTAGCATCTGCTCCATTTGCACACTGATTGAGGAGTATCTGTAACATTTGCACAACCATCATTGTCCCAGATGATCGCACTACTCGTCACTTTAAACCGCATACACTCCTTGAAGTCTCAGCGCCCTTTGCACAATGGTCATTGCACCGGACTATTGCAATATTAGTCATTCGAACTGCTCTAAGTGCTAGAGGACTCTGCATCTTTTTGCACAATTGTTTTTTGTCAATGTCTTTATGTCTCCAAAGTGCCGCTCTAGTACAACTGTCTGTTGTACTAGAGCGGCTCCAACTACCGGAGACAAATTCCTTGTGTGTTTTGGACATACTTGGCAAATAAAGATGATTCTGATTCTGATTCTGATTCTGAATTGAGTTGACAAGCTAAAGCCCGGTGATCGTAAAAGACGGGATGCGGTGGTATCGGAATACAAGATTTTATTGCAGTAGTCTGACAGTGCAATCGTGAAAGACCAAATTCGTCTTGTACTCTGATCCACGCATTACATGTTGTCTGTTTCAGACGTGTTGTCTGTCCGACACCGACGACATGTTTTTTTTTTTTTTTTTAAATAACTTTATTGGTTTTCAGATATTTACAGTACTACATCAAAAAACACACGACAAGGCTAAAAATAAACTAGCTTTTGAATTCAAATATACTGTACACAATGGCGACGCGGAGTAAATGTTATTAATCGGATTGCCGAATTATGACAAAGCTGATCTGAGCTTACTTGCATGGCGGTGCTTCCGAGGCCGGCCCCCCCGGGCTGGATGACTGCTTGGTGTTGGGGGTGACCTCTCATGGCTCTGGGCTGCTCCTTGGGTGAGCCCCCCCAACCCCCCCCCCGCCCCCCCGCCCCTTATTGTTCCCTTGTCGGGTGCCCCTATCCGCCCTCCTTTCCAACAAACAAGGGACACTCTCCTGCCCTCGGGCTGGGCGGGGACTGGCTGCATCGCGGGCCCTGCGGGTTGGGGGGTGGGGGGTGGTGGGGTGGTGGGGGTGCCTCTGGCTCTCCTGGAGGTTGATGGGTGGTGGGGTGGCGGGGCGTGTGGGGCGGCGGGTGGGGTGGGGTGGTTGGCTAGGGGGTGGCATTGGGTCCCTATGGCCGCCGCTGGGTGGCCGGTTGTCCTGGTTACAATTAGTGCTTTGTCTTTTGTCTTTGTTTCTTTCTCGCTTCTAGAAACTTTGTTCTGTTCGACTGATCAAGTCTGATTCTCAATAAACCTCAATTATAATACCACAGCGGAATCTTAAAAACTCGACTGTGACACAGTAAAACTCTTTCGGCATAAAAGGGATACAGATTTTCCATTTGGTGCTTGACCTAACAGCCGAACAGGAAAAAACAAACAAACAAACCAAAAAAAGACATTAAAGCTGATCAGCCCATCAGAATAAAATGCTAATTATCGGCCGATACCGATCCGATCAGGCCGATCAAATCGATGTAAAGTCTACTTTCTTGTAGGAGCCTGAAGGTTTTGCGAAAATAGCAGTCAGTGACTGCTATTTCTTTTTTTTGACTAAAGCCCCAGCTCCAGTTGAAGAAAAACAGCCCCGAAGCATAAATTAGTCAATCAATCAAACTTTATTTTGAAGCGCTTTTCTCAAAAAAAAAAAAAAAAAAAAAAGCAACACAAAGCACTTTACATAAATTAAAATATAAAAATAAATACCCGCCTGCCGCTTGTCCACAAGGACACAGACACGCAGGCATGAAGGTGCCACCTGCATGCTTCACTGGAGATGAGTATGAAGCCAGGTGTTCCCTTGTGTTTGTGCCAAATGACCTTTTGGAATTTGGACCAGAAAGTTAAACCTTGGTTTCATCGGACCATAACACATTTTTCTACATGTGTTTGGGAGATTTGAAGTGTGTTTTTGCAAAACTTTGAAATTCTAAAAGGTATGTTATGTTGGTTTCATTTCTTTTTTAATACCACAAACAGCTGGCATTTGAACAGGGGTGTGTAGGCTTTGTATACCCACTGTAGCACTTGAGCACCCCCTAAAATGGCTTTTCTTTCTCTTGTCCCTCCCCTTGTGATGACCAACTTACATATCAAATATAAAACATAAAATAAGTTTGAAATGAGGTTTTGGTATGACTTTATGTTTTTCTTGTAACTGTTACAGCATAATATCTTGCTTAGTTTATTCTTGACCAGTTAGAATAGCAGGTAACACAGCGAGCATGTACTCTTGAGCGAAAACTAACATCAGCATCAACACGTTGCTGGTTGAGTTGGACAAATCAAATTGTATATTGGTTTTATTACACTTTTTTTTTCAAGGCATTAACTGTATAAAAATGTTTTGACATAGTCTCTTTTCTAGATATACAGTATATTTTGCAGATTTACAACGTAACCCCCACAATGATCACTGTATATGTGTGAACATAAAATGTGTGTACCAAAGAGTACATGAATTTACCCAGAAGCATTTTTCTCTTTTTTTGGTAGTTGGGTGAAGGATTTACAGACAAGTAATTTTAGACATCCCCACGAGCTGTTTTGTTTAGTTATTCAGCCACCTGCAAGAGTTTGAAAGCAGTCAAATATTTGTTGTCTTGCTTGCTTCCGCCTATTGATTTTCCAACGATTTCCCTTGGCGCTCCAAGTTAGGATTTGCAACGATTGAATTATATAAACCAACACGATCAATAGAAAACATGTAACACATCCGCAGTTTTCTTTAATCGCCTGTGGAACTCTGTAGAGTGGCTAATTCCTTTCAAATGCAAATACAAATAAATGGAAAGACACATTTTATAGATCGACAGTATTTGGAATGTAAAAAAATAATTCAATGTTATTTTCCGAAGCCATGCAGAACAGTAGGGAACAGAAGAGCCCATTAAACCGAGCCCCGTGGCTGAATGAAGGGAAACACATTAGAGAATAAGTGTCTCTCACCCCAAAACCTTGTGTTCCCATCAATGCATAAATGATAAAGATGCGGCGTAATGAAACAAAAGGCTCCTTGCCAAAGGCTGTAAAAATAACATTTGGGTTGAGAAAACCTTACGTTATCCATTAACCCCCTCCCAAAAAAACACTTGTTAATTCCCACCCGGCCACATGCCCCTGAAATACACAAAAAACAAGAGAGGTAAAAACGTTTGAGCTTTACCCTAACACTTTATACCTCCAGTTGTGCAAAATGTCTAAAAGCAAAAAAAGTTTTTTTTTTTAAAGTTGATAACTGATCCTCACAATAATAAATTGCATCCTGTTGTCACCAACATGTTTTTAGTCTGTGTTCTTTGTTTACTGTGGTACAGGCTTAAACTGTATACTATTACGTCTTGTACTCTCCGGAGGATTTACACCGTATGTTTGTCGCCATGAAATGAGAAATACGTTTGTGTACTGTGTACAATGTAAATAAGGGCGACTTTTGGCCCGTGAGTTATGTCCTGCGGAACCTGCTCTGCACCCTTGTTGCATAAATTCATGAACACTAAATCATTGGTTTCTGACAAACTAAAACAAAGAGACAAAGCAATTCACAAAGACTAATTAGGCACTCCATACTGTATACTGTACATGTGTAACAAATGTAAATTACACATGTAAAACAGTTTACACACCTTTTTTTTTTTTACTGACTCAAAGTATAATAGAAAGAAAAACACAACTACAATAGGATCGTATTTGTGGAGCGCAAATATATTCAGGGATAGCAAAGAGAAGAATTAAAGATTATATAGGAGGAAATAGTTGGATATTTGAAACAAGTGTTGAGATTCGTGCTTCAGGGGTGAACTACATTTTTATAACACACATTACAATTGAGTGCTCTTTTTCCTTATTAAAAAACAAGAACAAAAATATTTTTTGGGGGGGGGGGGGCTGGAACAGGTTAATGGCATTTCCAATCATTTCAGTGGGGAAAGCTGATTTGAGATACAAGTGTTTTGAGTTATGCCGTGGTCATGGAACAAATTAAACTCTTATCTCAAGGCACCACTGTACAGTCCAAGTAAACTGACTAACGAGCTTGGTCACAGAACGCATTAAACACTTCAGTCAAGATACCATTGAAATCGATATTAAACCGTATTTTCATTTCTCCCATTTCATTTTCTTTTTTTTTTCTTTTTTTAATCAAATTGGACTCGATGTTTGTATCAATTGCTCACAGAAAAAGAATACATCTGACCTTCTGTGTATATGACTGCTTTTGTGTAACATTTGTGTTGGCATGGAAAACATTGAGGCTTGGAGAAAAGTCCCCTGATCTCAGCTCGCAAGTCATAAATCACACACGTCGTATTTCTCCACATAATTGTTAAACCTGACCCGTGGGTGAAAGTACAAAGTTGTATTGTAATTCTACATCAGTATTTCGTTTGTGGGGATTCTGAAGCTCTGATTTACTGATTAGTAGGGGAAAATAACATAAAACCCAAAATTGAATTTTGGACAAAGACTAACTAGCCAACACCAACATCGTTACACTTCAGCGTGGCGTGATAATCTAATGTGCTTTAATGAAGACTGATAGATTCAGTCTAATATGCTTCCTCCACTCAACAGAGGGCAATCATTTATGCACATTTTTCTCTTTAACCTTATTCGTCTCTCCGCGGATAACAGCAAAGTGACTACTGGACATTAGTATTTATGGTATTTATGGCACAGTCCAATAAAGTAGGATCTCCCAGTGATTAATGTAACATCTCAATGACAGTGAACTATTAATTTGCATCCAAACTAAGAGCAGCAATACAGTCGCATTGATCGTCCATTGTTCTTATGCAAACCGTAATCGCAAAACAGTTAGCCAAACGCAGAAAGCAACTTATCGGATGTTTGAAGTCTTTTTAAGAACTATTTAATATCCTCCATGAATGATTTTAATAGAGTGAGCCATATTTGAGGTGGCCTGCGTCTCAGATTTTATCGCTGCTCAACATTTTTCACCTGTCAAATTATTTTCCTCCTCGCATGTCGTGTTCATTTGTCAAAAGAACCTTGCTCAAACTCGTCTGCTGCTTCACGAGCGACTAAATCAGATTTTGGGGGTGGGAGGAGGTTGTTGTGTCATATTAATGATAACACTTTAGTAATAAAACTACAGACCTCTATAAATGGCATGTATCTAAATCATAATGTATTATAATAACTAATGACTACTGTAAAGTGAAAATGAGTCAATGTTTCCGCAGTGACTGGTACTTCAATTCAGAATTAGCCACCAGACAGATGTAATTATTGTCATAATCCAAATCAAAAGATCATTTTATAAGTAGGGAATGCAGTTTCTGTGGATGTGAATACTGAAAAGCTGAAGCTGAACTGAAATGCTGAGTAATGAATTGAATTGTTGGGATGTGAGACTTGAATGGTATGAATCGGCCAGAAATGTGGAAGAGGGTAAAATATGTCTTAATTTGGGAATTTTATTGTGGAAAAGTGTGAAATTATGCAAATGCAAATTATTGAAATGTGGAAAACAGTTTCCAAGATGTCTTGAATGAGCTGAAAATGTTAAAGTTAGAATTGTTTTTAATTGGTCAAGAAATTTAGAAGGAGGGGATATATGTAAAATATCTCTGAATTTGGAGAATGTGATAGGTAGTTCCAAAGGTGTCCTGATTTCGCTAAATACTTTGAAGTTAGAATGGTTTGAATAGGTTGTGAAATGAGTTTCCTCCGCAGGGTCTCCGGGCTCTCCCTTAGAGATAGGGTGAGAAGCTCGGATCTCAGACTAGAGCCGCTGCTCCTTCGCATCGAGAGGAGACCCCGGGGACGACCCAGGACACGCTGGAGAGACTACGTCCTTCGGCTGGCCTGGGAACGCCTCGGGATCCCCCCGGAAGAGCTGGATGAAGTGGCTGGGGAGAGGGAAGTCTGGGCGTCCCTGCTAAAGCTACTGCCCCCGCGACCCGACCTCGGCTAAGCGGTAGAAAATGGATGGATGGATGGATGGATGGATGGTTGTGAAATATGAAAGGATGTATCTATTCATTTAAATGCAAATTACTTTTGATTACTTTCGTTTGTATGGTCTTATTTGGTGGCAAAATGCGGAAGAAGTACAAGAGTGAAAATTATAATTTTGGTGCGAAACAACATATCGTCACTGTCGAGCGCAAACCTTGTATATCCAAATATGATCAATTTAATATACTTTCACAAATCGATACTATTGATCCGTCCCCACGTTGTCGGTTATTTTTGCACATTACTAACCAATTTTTAAGTATTGAAAATAAAATCTATTAACTCTCTTGAATGAACAACTGCTCAAACTGTAGTAAAACTCCGCCTCCTCCCTCAATCTGCGGGAGCTGTGCGTGCGGGATTATGTCGCCTCAAGATTGAAAGTCTGAATGTTTTGTAGACAATAACTCGTGAAAATAGGGTATATGCATTTTAGTAAACCTGTTTTTTTGTGGATCGCTGTACTGCTTTGGTGCAGAAGGAACTGGTCAGCCACAAAGGTAAATGCGTAGAGATTCATTTCTGCCTATGAAACCACTCGGTCGGTTCATCACCTCAAGGCTCTAAGACTATTGAGAAAGTGTTTGGAAAGATGATGTAATCACATTCGTCTGCTTTTGTGAAGTGTTAAACTCATTTGTCTGGTTGGAGGGGTCGGCGTGAGTGTATACCTTGATGTGGATGGCTGACGAAGTGCTGGTGACATGTCCTACCTTACATCTTGAATTAGCGACAGTGTAATAAATTTGCTATTTTTTTTGCATATTAAATTTGTTAGTTAAATTAACGATTGATCATGATTTTGGGAGTGGTGCTGATTTGATGTTAGTGTGCAACAGCTAATGAGACCAATATAAGGTATAATACCAACTTGAACGATGCATTGTTTGGTAACTCAAGCAAGATGGCATTTTTTTTTTTTCTTCCTGAAAACTATTGATTTTAGAGATGAAATAATTCGACCCAAGAGCGACAATATATAGTTCTTCCGTAGTCACACAATGAGTTTATTTGTTGAAGTTAGGTAAATAAGACCTGAATTTAGCCACAGTCCAGACCACCAGGCGATTCCCAGAAGTCGACGCCAAGTTTTTTAAACATTTAAATATTTCCACAGTGCCTGATCAACTATTTCATCTTATTCTTCCAGCTACTTAAATGCACATGACTTACGGTCGTGCATGCTATGCACATTTATTCTTCCCTCCTGACAGTTTTATGGAAGTCATTATCCGCTTTGTGGCTATGGCTGTAAATGGAGAACCTGTAGGGGTTTTTATGTGTAGCCAGTAGCTCTTCCATTCAGCACATTTAATATCCTCACACACTCATGCACAAAAAAAAAGGCAGGTTAGCATTTGAGGACGTGGTTGGTGTGTTGGTGCTAGTGTAGGGGTGTGTGCATGGTATCCAAGCCTTGAGCAGTGCTGACACACACAGTGCCAGTCTTGGCCGTTTGGATGTGAGGGAGTTTTATTTAGCTCAGGTGCAAAGGCTCATTATGGCGGCGTTAATGAGCAGCAGATGTAGCTGAGTGAGGCGTGGAGGGGGGGGTCTGCGTGAGGCCGGAGGAATGAGGTGTGGCCTGTCTGTGGCGAGCCTACACGGGGGTCCTGTCCAGGGATTCCCAAATCCCCCTCCTAACTGCAACCATTGCACCCGCTCTTCATTTGTTACTATCGACTCAGCAACGGCTATTAGCCGGCCCTGAAATCTGCCTACTGCTGTGATTTAGTGGGCATCTCCCAACCTTGGCTATGTGCATAGCCTCTACTGGGATATTAGTGTGCTTGGGAAGGATTTTGACCTGCTTTGAATGAGCTGCTTTAATTGGAATATAAGATGATAATCTGCATTTTTATGATTGGCCACAAATAACTCTATACCAACAGCAAATTGTCTTGAAAATGTAATTAGAAGCCTTTTAATACAAATTAAAACTTCCAGGCCCGCGTTTTAAAAAATTATTGGTCCTCCTGATGTGTTATGGTCTGATTTAATCAGGATTGATGCTTTGACTTTAAAATTCATGCTGGGCCCTTGGTTAAGGTGACGGGATTTTTGAATTTCACTTCTCGGCATAACAATGATCCAAGCAATAATGAAAATCAACAAGTGAATACCATCATGGAAACATTTATTGAAAAAATTTGTTAATTACCAAAAGGTTTTAGAATAGTCCAACCAGAGGCCATACCTAAATCCAGATGAAAATATGCGGGATGAGTTGGAGGGAGCGTTGCCAATCTGGCAGATTTGAAGCATTTTTGCAAGGGCGCGTTGGCAAATATTACCACATCCACCTGTTGGATCCCACTTTTTTACAGACTGATACCCATCCATCAATCCATTTTCTGAGCCGCTTCTCCTCACTAGCGTCACGGGCGTGCCGGAGCCTATCCCAGCTATCATCGGGCAGGAGACGGGTTACACCCTGAACTGGTTGCCAGCCAATCGCAGGGCACGTACAAACAAACAACCATTCGCACTCACATTCACACCTACGGGCAATTTAGAGTTGTCAATTAACCTTCCATACATGTTTTTGGGATGTGGGAGGAAACCGGAGTGCCCGGAGAAAACCCACGCAGGTACGGGGAGAACATGCAAACTCCACACAGGCGGGGCCGGGGATTGAACCCGGGTCCTCAGAACTGTGAGGCTGACGCTCTAACCAGTCGTTCACCGTGCCGCCCAGACTGATACCAGTAAGAGTATTCCCTCATGAGTACTTACCAATTCTACTTTTGGTACATAAAATTTCAATTAACACAATTACATATAATTCTGACCAAAGAGCTTTCTGTCTTTCTGGTGTACATGATGATACGCAGATGTGTCAAACAGCCACAGTGTTGCGCCAACTACTAGCCAGGAGGACTTATTCAATGTCCATCCATCCATTTTCTGTACCACTTATCCTTGATTTTTTTTTTTTTTTTTATTTATTTTTTACCTCGTGTCTGTGGCTGGTATCGGCAGCCTTCACGAGTACCTGATATCTGGGTTTGAATCTTGGCTATGGCCTTGTGTGGAGTTTGCATGTTCGTGTGTGGGCTCCCTCGCATATTTAAAAAAATGAAACATGTTGCTACTCGGTTTATTGAAGACTAAAGTGTCCATAGGTGTGAATGATGATTGGTGATTTCTTTGCCCTGAGATTGACTGGCGACCAGTGCAGGGTATACCCCGCCTCTCACCCAAAGTCAACTCGGATAGGCGCCAGCTCATCTACGACTCCAATAAGGATAGGTACCGTACAATGTCGAAAACAAGTACAAAAAACATTTACCAAATGCACTTAAATAAAGTGACTTATAAGAAGCAAATAAAATGACTATACTGAGCAAAATTGAAACACTAAAAATGTAACAGTCCTGACCTTAACAACAGTATATTTTCAGGATGTTTCAAGCCTTAAGCTTCCCAGCATGAATCTTATCGAGTAAGTCTTGAGTAACAGATCGCCATGTGGACCAGAATCATCTTTGGACCCAGTCAAACCTCCACTGGGAGAGTCTCGTCCACCCTGGGACAACATCCAGCACCGAAGCCTAAAGCTGGCCCGCCCTTTTTAAAAAAAAAAAAAAAAAAAAAAAAAAAATGTTTTTATGGATTTGGCCTTCCCCTTGCTGGTGAGGCAAATGTTGGCCATCAAACAAAACAATTTATGAGCCAGTCTAAATTTGACCTTGGTCCTCCTTAACTGCCATTGTCTCCTCCCCAAGCAAGTGTAGGAAAAAACACACACACACGCACACAAAGTTGCAAGAGGTTGCATGTGATGAATGTGGCTGAGAGCCTCAAGAGAAGTGACGTCTACTCTTGTCGGCTTCCTGATGCAACATGATGGCGGCCTGCCAGAGCAGAGGAGGTTATTTACTGCCTCGCATTCTCCTCCTTCACCATCCCGTTTGGATGTCCTTCTCTTGCCACACTCACTAGTTTATAGCAGCACAAAATCACAGGGTAGATGCCACATTTGCAGTTCTCTTCACCTCCTCCCAACTGTTTGGTCTTAACCACTACCACAATGTTTGTGTGAATGAATATTCAAAGATGCAACAACAATGTAGCTTGACAAAACCTCACATTGAAAAAGAAATATCTATCTCCATTTTTCTTTTGACAGAACAACATATGTTAATAAATTCAAACTCATGCACATCAGGTACAATATAAATTGAAAAAAGAGGTTTTAAAATTTCTGGTTTTACAATGATAAAGTTGCATTTCAATAAATTACAGTATCATGGAAACGATGATTTATTTAATTTCAGTAGTTCAGTTCAAAGAGTGAAACTCAATGAGTAAAATATTTCATGAATTTGTGTTTTTTAATTTTATGATTACAGCTTACAGCTACCAAAAAACAAAAATTTGCCATTTTAAGAAATCGGAATATTACGTTAAAAAAAAATAAAAAGAATAATAATTTTTAATACTGAAACGAGGTAGAAATTGCCCATCTGAAAGGTATTTCTTCTGTATCTGAATCTGTATAATACAGTGATAACTCTTCACTCGTATTTCATATCAATATTCCCCACTGAAATGAATTGAAATACAGACGGGGACGGAGACGGGGTACACCCTGAACTGGTCGCCAGCCATTCGCAGGGCATATAGAAACAAACAAACATTCACACTCACATTCACACCTACGGGCAATTTAGAGTCTTCAAGCAACCTACCATGCATGTTTTTGGGATGTGGGAGGAAACCGGGGTACCCGGAGAAAAGCCACCCAGGCACGGGGGGAACATGCAAACTCCACACAGGCGGAGCTGGGATTCGAACCCCGGTCCTCAGAACTGTAAGGCGGATGTGCTAACCAGTCACGTGCCGTGCTAATCATTATTGTTGTTGTTTTTATTTACATTTTACACAACATCCCGACTTCATCGGAATTGAGGTTAGTAATTAAAATGATTACAAAAGCGTTCACATTAAATTGAAGCTATCGCAAAACAGCCTATGTATTGGCTCTCATCAGACAGTGCAGATGTACCTAATGAAGTGTCTGTTGACTGTATGTTTAGTGAGCGAGAAGCGCGGACGATCCACTATGGCTCCCCACCTCAACGGCATTCGTATTCCTCTCACGCATTTCCCAGTGAGACGAGGGCTTCTGTAATGTGTATCCTTTAGTGAGAGAACCCCATGGAGATGCATTAAAGAGATAAATTGGTATCATCCCCAACGTGACAGACTCCTCATCTGTCTCTGCTCTCCTCCATTGATCACAATTTATTTTATTTGTGTTGTTTCATTATTAGGCGGAAGACAAGCGTTGCATTAATAAAGCCCTGATTATAAAGTTAAACAGATATGGTTACGCAGGAAGCGCGGAAGGCTCCAGCGTCCCTGCTCTTGTATCTTCTTACTCGCTGGATATCGCAGGTGGGTGCCACTGATTGGTCACTGTCCATCTAATTCACTTCGTAACGATTAACAGTCACTCCTGAACTGGACACTCTTCTTTAACGAATCCTCTCAAGTCCTTTCTCAGACTCTTTTTGACAAAGCACTGGGATGACCTGTCTCAATATTGTTATTACAGAACAGTATTCAGTAGGATATTTATTGTCGCTCACTAATTAACATACCCATTTAAAAAGTGAAACTGATAGCTATAAATGTTCAACAGTCGCTTTATTGCATGTGTGTGCAACTCGAGGCCTGTGTAGCAGATCCAGCCCGCCATCATTTTATGTGGCCCGCGAAAGTTTGGCATGTTTAAAAACTAGCCATAAAAATGACAATAACCAAATGCAGGGGCAATAATGTAATATGATGGGGAAACTGCCATTTTAAATGGCTTCATCCAGGATCCTCAGATGGAGCAAAAGCAATAACAAATGCCATTATTAATGTTTTTATAGCATAATAATTCAGACTGTTTGTCATGATCTGTGTGTTTTTGTCAGATTTGTTTTGATTAGATTTAGTTCGGTTCATGTTAGGTCAATTTTTCGTGCATCCCACGTTCATGCTTATTTGGTTTTCGTGTCCACCTGTTCTCATACATTGTCTTAACCAATCAGTTCCCTCCAGCCACTCGTGTCTTGTCCAGATGTGCCTCGTTGTCTCGTCAATTAGTTTGTATTTATTTATTTTTTTTTATTCATTTGTCACCTCATTGTTGCTGCAAGTCGTGTGTCGTTTTGTCATGTTTTTTTTGTCATGAAGAATTTTTTGTTGGGTTAGTTGGCACACTGTCCTGTCCTGTGCTCAACTGAGGACACATTGCTTCAGTAAAACCTGCAGATCTTGTTTTATACGACTACTCATCACCGTAGTGTTATCATCATCAAAAAAGGGGTGTCAACAAAATCCTTTCGTCATCGTTGACGAAAACAGCTAAAGTTCAGCTAAAAAAATTGACCTGTAGCGAATTCACTTTAAATTACTTTCTTTTTAAAAAGTATAATACAAATTGTAAAGTCTTAAAGGTCCCGTATTTTGGCTATTTAGACCTCCATAGAGTAACTCTCTAACATGGACTTAGTATAAAAGTATCAATTTCATTTCAAAAAACACCTTGGTTTTGTTATATGAGTGTCCACAAAAGATTATTGTGACAGTTACTTTTGTTTGACCCAGTTTTGTATCCGCCGCCTTTCCTCTGATTGGTTGCCTCCATGTAGAAGACCTACTTGTGAGAGCGCACGTTTTTGTTATGTTTACAGCGTTGGCTCGGGAGCAGAAAGCAGAGAGAGAGCAGAGATCTTCGTTAGAGATGTGGAGAAGCTCGTGATATTGAAATGACCTGATTATAGGCCTTTCGGCAGAAAAACGTCTGGAACTCATGATTGCGTGGACGATTTTAATTCAAATGGCACCATAGAGACAATATTACATCCCAAATATGAGAAAAGTTAATTTGGCAACAAAAAAAAATTCCCCCTGATATAAATATTTTTGTTGTTATTTTGGTCATCTTGGAGTTTGTGATATTCATAATCAATGGGGCAAAAACTCTGTTTTCGATCCAAAATGATCCTACATCATTAATGCCTCATAAGGACAAAACGATTCAGGCTGAAAGAACAACAATAATAATATTAGTGCTTTGCTATCAAATAAAATATCACTGTGACAGGCAATCATTTATATTGAATTGAAGTGCACATCAAGTGTTTATTTATCATCCCCCCTTGAGTGGCTCAAAAGTCAATGGAAGTCATTTCTGGCAAATAGCACAGTTTTTGACGTGTGAAACAATGCTAACATGGCCAGTGAGGATGTTGGGCGTGACTGCGCGTGTGGCGAACGGTGGGATGCGGGCTCCCACACGTCACTTGCGGACAGGCTTCTATTAAGCTTGTTTTTAACTGCGGCACCTGGAGGTGTTTCACACTTGTTCTTTTCCCTGAGCACGGTCGCGTGTGTATGTGGGTTCACAGCAATTAAGATTGCGCCTTCATCTTCTCCCAGTGCACAATTAGTGCTCTGCTGCTGTTTGCTTTAATTGCTCTTTCTGCAAGGATTGGTGCAAAGCCAATGATTGGGATGGTGAGGGGTTTATCTGCTTTCCTTTACTCTGCCCCCTTAAAAAAAAAAAAAAATCATTTGTAAACTCCCTGGTGTAATTACAGACTCCCATGATTAATTGCCTATTGAAATTAGCACGGATCTGGGTTTCATTTTCACTGCAACAAATATTAATTAATGTTAACGCTCCCCTTGCCTCGCCCTCCGCCTTCCTTTTTTTGAATATTCATTCCAGCCGTGAGCTGCGGGCATCAATTCAATAAGATGGGTGGGACTGACACTCGCTATCACAAAGTATCTGGATTTTAAAAGACGTGATGTGTTTTAGGCCATGAATATTATCTGCAGGAGAATGACAGGTAAAGAAAGCCAAGCAGATGATTTAAATGATGTCTCATCTGTTAGTCACAAGCTGTCAGGAATACACAAAGCAGCAGCTCAGCTTTTGTTTACTTTACAGAGGCAAGAATAGTCACATTTAATTGACGTTGTATTTATTTAATCTGTTCTGTGCGATAAATGACAAGTTGAATAAGTGCCATAAAATCATATTCAGCATATTATCATACCATAATGCAAAGAATGCAATGTCACCTTGAATAAAGCATGCAGCCCAGGAATACATTTGGGTAATAATATGTACATTTTGCGGTCTGAATTCGAATATCTCCATACTCTATCAAATAGGAAACATTGGCTTGAACGAGAACCTCTCATTGTATAACTGTAAACTATATTTCTAGGTCTCAAAACCAACTAGTCAAATGCTGAATAGAAAGTGTCATATTTTTTCTTCTTACTGGAGAAATAGAGACGAAATCAAAATGTTTACATTTTGCTGATTTAAATATCTCATATCACCATTACCCATGTTTTATTGAGACTAACTCAACAACACAACACTGTGGTCTACCATCACAGTTTTTTGGTTTTGTTGACGTACTTAACATACATGCAAATGTTCTCCAATTTCTCAGGCAACCGTTTTCAGCGTTTACAAAGGAAACCATGAAATTCAATCTTTTTGTAAACCTTGTACTATGAAATAAGTTCTCAAAACTCACCGTTATCAGGCTCCATACACAACCTTGTCATATAAATGTCAAACCATAATGATGTTTTACCCATTTTCGGTGAAAAACAGTACTTTGTAAATCATACTCGGTGGGTTTCTTGGTTATAATAATAGCCCGACATTGATAGTTTTCACACAAGCTCACGACTGATTAAAAACCTTATGGTTAAAGACAGTTCAGAGGCAAATGGACACTTTCACACCTGCTGTGTCACACAACGATAATATTCAGGATTCAATGACATGCCTTTAATCTTGAAGAAGCTGCTGAATTAACAGCGTTCTCTTAAAAATATAGAATCATTGCATACATGAAGCGGAATCATCGAATCACTGTTTTCCAACCTTCTTTGAGCCGAGACATATTTTACATTTGAAAAAAATCTCATGGCAACATAAATGTCACAAAAAGTGGATGCACAGCCTAATTGGGAGCTGGAGCGGATTCATGGAATTTCAATGGGGAATAATGATTTAATATACAATGTTGCCTGGAGTTTTTACAAGATACGAACCGTTGGTCGGACCATCTTTTTTGCTGTGAGTTGCGAGTGCAGACTTGACATACAAGAGTTGTATGGTACTCAACTCACATCTTATTGTATTTTAGTCTTTTTAGGTTTTACTCCGGGGTCTCCTCATGGGATCCTCCATGCTGGAAGGTGCGTTCGGTCTGCCCGCGGGGATGGCATCCTGCAGTTTCCCTGAGCTGTGGTGTCTGGGGGGCTCTGCACAATGTGGGGAGTCCCCCCCCCCCCCCCCCCCCCCCCCCCGTGGAAGTGAATGTGTTCGTCTGGGCGTGTTTGCATTTATATGTGGGGATGGGAGGGGTGGGCCTTTGTATATTTCCTGCAATTTTGTCTGTTTTTACCACGGTGAAGCGCTTTGGGTTGCATTTTTTATGTATGAAAAGTGCTATAGAAATAACATTTAAATGATTGATTATTTATGTCATAACTGTATGTTTTTATGAAGAACAATATTATGGAGGGCTATTTTGCCTCATTAAAATACACAAGGCTAGAACGGATAAATGGCATTTCCATTCATTTCAATGGGAAAAGAAGATTTCAGATATGAGTGTTTTAAGTGACTATCATGATCATGGAACAAATTAAACTTCCATCTCAAGGCACCACTGTACAAGTAAATTGAGTTCCGAGCTTGGTGATGGAGCAAATCAAACTTGTGAGTCAAGGTACCACTGTACATTTGTTGTATGGTATTGGATTTGAATTAACACTTGATGATCTGTCAAAGCATGGAAGCACCACTCTAAATCGATGAAGAATTTTTGTAGGATTAGTTGGCACACTGTCCCGTCCTATGCTCAAATTCTTTTTTTACTCAAAACACATTGCTTGAGTAAAACCTGCAAATCTTGTTTTGCATGACTACTCAGTCACCACCTTTACATATATTGCACGTTATCTACGAATGTACCAAGGAAGCCGGTCGACCTTCATCCGGCCTTCCTCAATCCATGTTCAGATAAAGGGATCACACCTGGCAGATCAAACGAATGCCTTCACGTCTCAGCATCTTTGGACGGCCGCGGAATAAAATCGCAGCGGCCGTGAAACAAGTGTGACATAACTTGATCCAGGCATTGATGGCACACACCACCGCTTCCACTCGGCAATACATCAGTGCCAGGAAATGCCGGACGTAGAGACGCTCTGATTGAATCAGGGGCTATGGCGGCTCAGGGGAGAGTTCATCTGTAGCCAAGCAGCGGGCTCCTCTTTCCTCTGTCTGGATCTGTCTTAACAATGTTTAAGGACTTTCAGGTCATTTAGTCAACGTCTGCCTGACTGAAGACACAAAAGAAAAGACACACAAATGCACGCACTGTTGACACTTTATGTAATGTCTACATTTTTGTGCTTACTTTTAGTGGATCGTTGTTCTAATGCAGTGAGTTCTCGCTTTACTATGGTGTTTGTTTCTAGGTGACAAACGATTCGCAATGAACTAGTTTGCGAAATGGAGTAAGAGTACATGTTTTCACGGCACAAAAAGGGCGGGCTTAGTTACAACCGTACTTATTGTTTTTCATTAGTTTTTTATTCATGACCTATGTATATCAAACAAATTTTCTTTAGACTGCTTATCAATCCGATCAATTCCTTGTTGATTCTCTTATTGATTCCCATTGGTAAGGGAATTATGTCATATCAATATATATTATAAATTGTATATTATAGATAGAGGTATATGTACCATATATATCATTATATGGTATGATAATACCAAAGCGTTGCTGGTAGCCCCAGTATCATCTTTATCGCGTAAAATATAGCCAAACCTTAGAGTGCTTCTGTTTTGACACCATGTTGGAAAAGTTCAGAACCAAAATACACAAAATGCATGTGATTACAGCACTCATTTGTGTTTTGCAGTTCTCAGAGTTAACACTGCCGCCATGCTGCTCTCTCTCTGCCAGTGCTCTACATACACTAGACAATAGATATAATCACCACGACATGGCCGTCACATCAATGCGCCGCATTCAACATGGCTGGCACGTAGGAACGTCTTTTGGAACTGGCTGCATTGCGCCACAGCGCCAGTTTACAACAGCTGCCAATTCTGAAACTAACAAACGTTGTCAACGGCAGTTTAAGCGACAAATGGACAAAAATTTTGGACACATTGTTCAGTCCCAACGGTCTATTTTATTCGATATGTATGATATCAAGGTCTGTTGTATCGAGGTTCCACTGAATATGATAAAGACAACTGGTTTTAGAACTGACCCCTGCGGAGCACCAAACGGTGAAGGCTGGTTATTACATTATAATATAATTCATATTTGGTAGATATTTATTAAAAACAGCTGTTGACTATCAAACAAACCCAATGAAAGAGTCAGTGTGTATAGTTATTTCTCAGGGCACATGATCACATGAATCAGATTATGCTAAAACATTGACTATTTCATTGTTTGTGAAACCTCTATGAAAGTCTAACTTTACAAGAGCCTCAACAATCCTCAGCATAACACAGGTATAGGTTTACAATCACAAATTCCCTATTTTGTTTTTGTTAAAACACCACCTTATTCTCCTACTGTGACACACAATCATCGTTCCAGTTGCACTGCTCTCAAGTAAACCGTGTTGCCATATTTACCTCCTTCTGCCGACCTTGTAAGGTCACCAGCTGGTCGAGCCCTTTCCTCACAAGTGTGTTCCTTCAGAGCTCTGTGTGTAAATTGCCTCAGCCTACTGTGCAAATGCTCAATTATGCTTGCTTGAAGAAAATGATTTGTTGTAACAGCCGGCTCTCAACTTGCGACATCAGCGTTGCCGGGGCAACATTGGCTGATTGCACAGCCTGGAATTAGGTATTGATCAGAGAAGTGGGCCCAGTGCGGGTGAAGGTACGGGAAGTGGTCCGCCAGTAGGATTTACAGAGCCGAGGGGTGGGGGTGAACAACCTGCACACTTTGCCCCTGCTCAGAGAGCTGAAAGGCCCTCAGGAACCAATTTACACAGCGCTACAGTGCAATATCTGCTGCAGTCAATAATGGAAATCTGATGGCCCCTGTGCCATCAATGTGACCGCTCCTCTCCCTCTCGTTAGAGCACCTTGAACGTTCTAGGGCAATCCTTACACACAATGGATTTCCAATGCAGCAGGCATATTTTGACTGCTATTCTCTGTGTAATTACATCTCTAAATAAGGTTGCTGCCTTCTTTCAGTCGCTCCCATTCCGGTCACCTCAATTTGTCAGTTCACTAGTCACCGTTTGGAAGAGAAATTGCTCAGCTTCTCGAATGAAAAAACTCTTAGTATTCCTTGACTTTTAGTTCACTGAAGTTTGATTCATTCCGTAACCAAGCTCGTAACTCAATTTACCGGTATAGCAATTCAATTTTCCACATTAAAATTAATTGAAATGCTATTAATCCATTCCATCCCGCCAAACAAAAACATTTTCTTCCAATAAAGAGAAATAGCACTGTTTTGTAAAATAAAAACACAAAAAGTGTAACTAAGCCGAAGGTTGCTCACATACAGCCGTGTTTTCTGTGCGTTTGAGTGAGTGACATCATGAGTGACATCGGGATCTGCAGTCATGCAGTTAGTGCAGTGTTAGCGTCTGCTCCATGCTCTTTGCAAGTATTCTGATTTTGTATGTGTGTGTTTGTTTGTTTGTTTCTCAAAAGTGTGCTTGTAACTACAATTTTGCTTGTCGGGACTGGATCACAGAACGCATGATTATCAATGATGGATTTAAAACCTTATTTGAAGAGTGACTTTTCATATATGTGGGAATTTTGTTTAAATAGTTTCCATGAGTCTGAGCTGCCCGTAATTTACTCAGCGGCAGAGAGTGTCAAGCGTTTCTTTGAAGTACGGCATCTATTTGGCTGCATGCTTGTTGAAAAATGTGGCTTCAGTAAAGGTAAATACAGCTGACTAGTGGCACCAGCTATTATTTAAAGATGTTGAGGCATGGTCTTGATTTATTTATTGAAGTGGTTGAGGCATGGTGTCGAATGGAGAGGAGACCATAGTCTGAAGAAATGGACTATTCGAAGTATACTTGTATGGGTAAATGGATCTCACGCTGGGATGTTGTTGGCAAGTAAGGTGGTCTCATAACTAAGTTCTCCAATTTGAGCAATTGGGACTTGCTTCGCAAAATCTTGTGAAAGACTCAACTTGATTGGTATTCATGAGACTCGACTTGCAGGTCTGGCCGATTTATATTTGAAAATCTGCAGTTTCAAATGGTGTGAAGAAAGAAAATTATTTTTTGTGTAGCATAGCCATAGCCGGTCAAACATTAAGTGATCTTCATATCAATTGTGCGTTTAATTCAGAAGATGATAAAGTCATACTGTAGACCAGTGGTTCGCTTAGTGTGAACATTATGATTAATGATTCAATATCATTAATCATAATGATTGCACATAAAAGTAAAATAAAAATTGTACCTAAATAATTGTTTGAAATTAGTAGCTCTAAATGGTTGAATGCAGATTTATTGTTTATTATTGTTCTTCAAAATGAAATACAACTGAATGTATTGTACTGGATTGAAAACACAAATTAAAGCGACTGTAACATTATCCGCATTTTGAACATTTAATTCAGCGATTCTTTCGCGTACCACTAGAGGCAGCCTGCATACCACTAGTGGTGCTCATACCACTGCTGTAGACAATGTGGAGACTGCTTAGGTTTGGTTTGGTTTGGTCTTTTCAGTGTACAAAACAATCGCTATACTATAGTAAACGACTGTATGTAGAAGAATACAGAATGAATTGAAATATAACCACTATTCGACCGCTACTTGTGCACTTTGTGCACTGGGCCACATTCATGCTGCAATAGAAGGGTTCTTCCCAAACTCTTCCTACAGTTGGAAGCATATCGTTGTCGACAATATTTTGGTAAGAGGAATGATTAACATTCAGGGGAACTTGCCCAATTCAAGACAGAATTATTTATTGCTTAAGAGGTGTGTCTCAAAACATCTTCCCGACTCAGACAAGTCATCCAGAGAAGAAGCACACCCTCTCTTGGCAGTGTTTCGCAGGGCCAATGAGAAGCAACACATCCTGACATCTGAGGACATTTAACGCCGCAGCCTCATTGTAGCCAAATTTCCTCAATTTTCATGTAGAAATGGAGGTGCCTCCTACGTAACACAGACCTGGGGGATGTCCGCCACTTGTCTCATCACTGGCTGCTATTATGAAGTAACGTTTGCCAAAATGCGCGATATACATATTAAAGTAAGACCTCAAAGGCAATTGAGTTTTCTGAATGCAATCCAACTACCACCAGGAGTAAAATTTCAAGTTTATGATGTCATGGAAAATCTCCCTGTCTGGATTCCCCCAATGCCCTTTTGTAGAATATGAAAAGAGGATTTGAAGAAGTTGCTCCAATGTCAAACTGATGTCATTGCGCCGATTTATTTGTTGCTGCTGGCTGCAGAGTTATGAGTCATCATCTGTAATGCATTGCGTGTCAATCCTTTGATTTGATCAGTTAGGCCTAAATAAACCACCACTAGATTGTGAAGGGTGGAGCAGCAGCAGGAGGAACTAGAATGTGACGCATCCACAACGGTTGAGATTGGGTGCTGAATGCTGATGCTAATAGCAAAATGACAAAATGACATCCGTTTTTTGGCATGTGTTCGTGAATGGGTGCCATATGGTGTAGATAAAGTGCTATAAAAGTGCACTCCATGTACCATGTTGTCAATACAAAGTAACCTCCCAAGTGGGGCTGGGCCCTAAACTTAACTTTTTTTTTTTTACCCACAAAAATAAACATTTCTAATGCTTCGCTTATAGGTAATAGCAAATGGCAACGGCATGCAGTAACTCATAACAACCTTTGCTCTTTTTCTTTTCTCTTCTGGGATTTGTTTCATTATTTTTATCATACGTTTTCCCCCGGCATTAACTTGCGGAAACTCAACTCACCTGATTTCAAATTTTATTTATAGAGCACTTGAAAAACAAATGCAGCTTGAACAAAGTGATGTACATAAAAATCGAGCATAAACCTTAAGACAATTGAACATAATTGAAAAACTAAAAAGTACACTAAAAGCTCATGAACGTCTCATGCAATGTTGAAAGCAGAGGAATAAAAATTATCTTTAAGGCTGGATTAAAAACAGTGAAGGGGCTTGTCTAATGTGCACCGGTATGTCACTCCATCATTTGGGACTAGCAACAGAAAAAGCTCTATCTCTTCGCCGTAGACTTTGGTACCTGAGGCACCGGGCACGAGTGTAGGAATGGAGCAGCTCAGAGAGGTAAGGCGGGACAAGTACATTTAGAGATTTGAAAACAAATAGCTGAATCTTAAAACTGAAGTGCACAGGCATCCAGTGAAGTGAGGCCAGAATAGGAGTTATGTGCTCCCTCTTCTGTGTTGCAGTTCAGAGGCGAGCAGCAGCATTTTGAACGAATTGCAGACATTAGAGGGAGGACTGGTTGTCTCATGTTTAACAATTGAATGTCATAAAATGCAACACCTTGGCTTAGCTGGTCCATATGTCAGTTGTCCAAGAATCACACCTTATCCAGCTCTCTCAGTCTTTTGTCTTGTTAATTTGCACAACTGAGGTTTAGGTTACTTTATCCGTACTTATAGGTCCACCTCTGCAGTATATTTGCACCTTGGAAGCACATACTTTGGGTCAAAAGTTTCCAACATGTCGATAAATCACTGCTTTTGCAATGTATAAATGGACACCATGGGGTCTATTTTCGTGGTGCAAAAGCTGGTGTATCTTGATTTTCATAAGCATAAGGCTCGCTACACATGTTCGCCAATTTGGCAGATCGGTCTGCGACAACCTTGGCGAACCGGCGCAACTAGGATGTGTCTTTTGGACATGCGCCCAGCGCATGTGATAATTTGGTGGCCGAAAGTTGGTCTAAACTTACACTGGCTGGGACCACGTCTGAGTCTGGCGCAGTAGGTATTCCGCTGGTCTAACGCGTTTTTTGTTGAATTTGATCAGGGCACCGGCAGACAGATTCTGAGCTCCGCGGACGTGTGGCGGTCAGCTCGAATCCATTCATAAATATGTGAACAACGGGCATCAAACCCTTCAATCATTGTAGAAATCAATTCATTGTACACATTATTATTATTATCATCATTATTATTTTGTTTAATCCTCCCACTGGCCGGCACGCGGTTATGTGGGTGGCGCATGAACGATCACTCCTTGTTTTGCATTTAAAGAGAATGAGAGGAGCCTCTTTGATTGGTGGTGAATTAAGTCGGCTGCTCTCACAGCGAGGCAAACCGCCCTTTAAACGAGTAGCTCGACGGGTCAGTGAAAGTTGCTTAATATAGCAACCAAATCGCTAAGTTGTAACACACTGCTTTTGTAAACTAGCTCCACTCTGTTTGCAACCATCTTGTTGGTGGAAGCAATGCAAGTCAGCAGGGACACTGTTTGAACGACGAAAGCTGCAAAAAAAAGAAAAATCTAGATTCAGATATGCTCAGGTTTTGCATTATATCGTGCACGACGCTAGTTCCGGTTCAACGATTTTGTTCCACGAACTGAAGGCTATCTTTACTGAAAAATTGTGTTAATTCAATATTTTAGTGCCCTCTGATTGACTGGCAACCAGTCCAGTGTGTAGTCTGCCTTACGCCCAAAGTCAGCTGGGATAGGCTCCAGTTCACCACAATCCTGCCTAAACAGGATAAACGCTTTAGAAAAGTGATGGATGGACACAAATTGTACAACTTCTGGTGCATTCGCTGCAATTTCTGGTTCACCTGTATTTGAAATCTAATAGAGGAATAAAGATTGTTGTTTTTATAGCAGCATTACAGTGCCATACCTCTCCCACCCTGCTCATCAATCTTCTTTAACATGTTGATAGTATGAAGACCAATCAGATGTCAAACAGCACTGCGGAAATTTACACTCTCATCAACAAATGTGAAAACAAGATGCTATCAGTCTCTGTGCATACATCATTCTACAAACATAGTGGTGTTCTACTGTATATGGTTATAAAAATGCTCACTATAAATATACTGTGACTACTTCCAACAAATACTAATCAAGCTCATATATATTATACAGCAATACATTTTGGTGCTATAAAACTGACAATATGTGTGAAAGATTATATGCGCTGATTTGGGCACATCCCTTTGTGTGCAATTCAGCATCTAATCATAGCTTTGAACAATCTTTATAAAATGAAAACCTGCCTGCGTCTGTGTGCATGTGATTGTGTGTGTCTGCATCCTGCCTGTGAGGGTATCCATTAATTTTCTTCAGTTTTTCATCCGCTTCCCAGTATTATTACACAGTGACTGGCCCTGCAAGTTTAATGTGTTGTACATCTTTTCGCTCTCGTTCCTGCATTGAGCTCAATGTCATCTCTTTGTTGTCTCCAAATGCAATCAATGAAGGTCCTGCTGGCCCATCCACTCAAAGTCAGAGGCAACCTATTGAGGGCCACGCGGAGCTCTTCTGTCAAATCTCACAATCAAGCCCATATTTCTTAGGAGTCGTGTTGTGCTCGTCTTCACTCCGGTTTGTGGCTGCCCGTGCACCTAATATACAAAAGATCTATTGAAATATGCATGAGGCCCGGCGATGGCGGCCACTAAAAATACACTCAAAAAGGGAATGCATTGATAGCTCTGTTATTGAGCTCTCCTTGAGCTCGCTCTGTCACAGTAGCCATCCGACTCATGCATTATCAAACTCATGTGACAATTCAGTGTGTTTGACACACTCTGCCCTCGCACTCCATTTCTACATTTGTCTCGCGGGTGCACGGAAATGCTCAAAAGTGTTTTACGTACTCACTTGACTTCACAAAAAAGGCAATTTTGAATCTATCCATGTAATTTATTTATTTTTATTTTTTTTATACATTTGGCGATTTTTGCACATGATAGTTAAATCACAAAAAGACTACTACCTAAATAAAAATTGACAGACGTGTGAACAAAATAGATAAAACTACTAGCTTGAGATACAAACTGAATAATCCCAGATGAAATAAAGGGGGATGATATATATGACGTAGGTAAGTTAACTAGTCGACTTTATAACAACCCATCAAACGTTTAAAGCCTGAAGTCGACGACAGTAATCTTAGGTTCTAGACCACCCTGCAATAGGTGAAATCCACAAAGTAGCGACCACATAAAATTTTGATTAGTTATACTTTTGTATGAACCTCCCCAGACTCTTATAAATCTCCCCCCCCCCCCCCCCCCCCCCCACACACACACACACACTCCTATTAACGTCTACCATACTTTTATAAACACTTTCTAAACTCTTAAACATACAGTAACGATCACCGCTTATCTTAAAATATTCAAACCAGCAGGACTAAGGGACTGGCAGCGCCGAGCGAGTGTAGCGGCGAGGAGTGAAGCTCCGGCTGAAGCTCCAGAAACGAAACAAAGTAACCTAGCAGCTACCTTAAGCATCAGACTAATGTTAATGCATCTTGTTCATCTTCACATATTTATTCTGTTCGAATTCTCAAGTACTGTGCAACTTAACTTTTCTTGTATATATCACACACATTCTGCTGCTTTATTTGTATATTGTTTCCAAACAACTTTTCCATTGGGAATAAAGGAAATGCACTATTTGGGCCACTGATATGCATAAGCCTTTTGATTTGGAATAACTACTGTACTGTATTCTTCCTTTATTCTATCCGTGCTATTGTCCTGCCCACAAAAGTGTCTATGTTGTACGATTTAAAACCACAGGGAGAAATTTGTAGCCGTCAGTAGCAGACCCACCTCTGTAATTGGGCAGATTTTGGAAAGGTGCTCTGGAATACACCCCCACAACTCTAATAAGTTGCAGGGTTCGGGGTTCCAGGTTTTTGGTCCCAAGGTGCTGGTTGGATTTAGCCAAGATTTATCACTTATACATTCTAGCACACTCATGCTAAAGCAGACAAATGCCTTCCTGCTCTGCGATGCCTTCCACGGCCATCAGAATCAGGGCAACAACTCCACCTTTAATAGTTATCTATGGAGTCTCTCGCATGCATTGAACACCCACATTTATTTCTCAGCTTTCTCCCAATGAGGCAAAGTGGATCAATTAGTGCAGACTACAAGTTCAGCATCTTTACACAAAGTATCAATTGTTAAGTTAAGAAACAGCAGGTCCCCAGATTATCTCACTTGTGTACCTCCCAACCCTCCTTTCCAGAGCCAGCCCCATTACAAATGATCCTCTGATACACACAACCTTGGCACACACCTTCTCGCTAATGGCCCGCAGATTGATTTTTAATTAGCAACACTTTTGGACCGTCGCCAGCTCAAATGGATTTTTATGAAAAACAAATCACCTTTTTGGTTTTTAAGTGTAAAAAGAGAGCAGTAAAAACAACACCACATGTAACAAACACGTGTGTATGAATCATAACGCTGTCATGGTTTCTTCTCGAAGTTTTTGGAAAGTGCTGTGCTTAGAGCTCCTCTGTGGACGTGCAGCCACCGACATGAAAGTGGGTCAGGTCAGATCTTCTGAAAATCTGAGGCCAATGAAACGTCAGCTCACGTTAAATGAGCCGCTTGGACAAGAGCAACAGTCACGCGTGCCTGGAGTTCATGTGGCAAGAGTTCATCGTACCCAAAGTGTGCCCAACTTTGTTGAACTGGGTCACCGCTGACTTTTTTGAACACATATTCACTCATGGGACACTTTATTAGGTACACTTGCACAATCTTATTAGATCCAGTACAAGAGCTTATCAAAACTGCTGCCATGGAAAACAGAGGAGTTGATGTTTATTATTGGTGTTGGTTGTGTAGATCAACCAAACATAAATAAAGGCAGAACTTTTAATTGCTTTTTTCATTGTCTCTTGTATTGGCTCTTATATAATTGTGCAGTTGTACCTAATCATTTAATAATGTTAAGAAATTACTTATGAATTTAAATAACTCTGACCATCAACAAAACTTTCATACGACACACTTCACGTTCATCTAAATCTGTGCTAGAGAGACCAGATAAAAAATTTTGGGGGAGTTTACCCCTCTTCTATGCTTGAAACACATTTAAACATTTTTAAAAAGAATCAAACTTATTCAAATACACTTGGTTGAAACATTCTTAATAAGTGCCTGTTCTCTCTGTTGCTAACAACAGTTCAGTGAATGAAGCAAAGCGTGGTTGCTTCAAGCTGTGTTTTGTCACTCCCAGTTTACTGTAAGTGTACTCTGACAAAAGAAAATGAAACATTGTATATTTAAACACATAAATGTTCAACCATAATCATATAATTTCATCTAACAAAAGTATGCTGAGGCGGCACGGTGGTCGACTGGTTAGCACATCTGCCTCACAGTTCTGAGGACCGGGGTTCAAATCCCAGCCCTGCCTGTGTCTTGAGTTTGCATGTTCTCCACGTGCCTGCGTGGGTTTTCTCCGGGCACTCCGGTTTCCTCCCACATCCCAAAAACATGCAGGGTAGGTTAATTGGAGACTCTAAATTTCCCGTAGGTGTGACTGTGAGTGCGAACGGTTGTTTGTTTATATGTGCCCTGCGATTGGCTGGCGACCAGTTCAGGGTGTACCCCACCTCCTGCCCGATGACAGCTGGGATAGGCTCCAGCACGCCCGCGACCCTAGTGAGGAGAAGCGGAACGGAAGATGAATGGAAAAAAAAAAATGTATGCTAGCTTAATGCTAACATATAATGCAAAATACCATAGACATGCTAATGGTAATTATAGAACTTTAAACAACTGCTATTATGCTGAATCTCTTCCAGGAGATTTCGATGCGGTAGTATGTTGCGGCACAACATGGTACTACACTGAAGGCATGCTACTCTAAACTCAGACATGCCTGTATGTTTAAAAAACCAACATGAACGATTGCCTAAAATGATAAACTGCGATACAGCCGCCGGGTTCATTGTTGATCAAGAAGGGTCATTCTAATCATTATTATTAAGTTGGTGGCCAATGTAGTATAAACCCCCACAACCTAAATAATCAACATTTTTTTTTTTTTGTGGTAATACCAGACAAACCCTATCAATAGCTAAACAATATGACGGACATCATCGCTATTGCAAGTTATAATATTACATTGCACTTATTCTTATTCATTTGTACTGTTTCCGAAGAGTGTTCAGCTCTCTCACACACAAAAACATGACCTAACAATCCACTCAACAGTAATTTATCGGTGCGATCCATCATTATCATCTTTTATTATGGCCAACGCAGGAGATATAATTCACAAATAGGCACGCGGTGTAGAGATGACAGTGAGGGAGAGGGATGTCCTTTAGCTACGTCCTCTGCCTGCTGCCTTCGCTGGAGTCTCTGCGGTGTCAGAATTGAAGAGGGACAAACCTTGGAATGGGCAGGGTGCTCGGGGAGCAAGGGGGCTGCCCTGTTAGCCCCAGTGCCTTGTGGGCCGGCAAAGCTCCCATTACAACACCAGAGAGAGAGCCATGTCACGTGACCACCTTTGTATTCAGCGCCTATAAGTCACCGTCTGTGCGTGGGGATTGATCCCACGCCGGACACTCCCCGGAGTTTGATCCCACAGATTAATGCAACAGGGATTCCCGGTTCAGGCCTTTGTCTCTCCACGCCCCCCAAATGTGTATCCTAGCAAAGGTTGAATACCACATTTATTTGGGTAATGAATTGCTGTAATTAATGCACCTATTGATTCCCCCTCAAAGGCCAGCACGATTTCTAATTTAAAGGGAGTGGGAGTGTTAGTGAGAGGATGAGGAGAGGGGAAGGAGAGCCCGATATAGGCAAAACAACTGCACTAGCAGAATGAGAGTGTAATTGTTCAATGAATCACATTTGAATACATTCAATTAAATCTTTCACGTTGTTTGTGTGTGTGTGCGTGTGTGTGTGTGAGGTGTTGTATCACCGAGCTGCATGTTGTAATAAAAATGTAAATCCTTGGAGGACATCTGAGAGCCGATCAGGGCGAAGCATCTCTGAGCTTGGGTGTCACGCTAATAACCACAATGCAATTTCCTCCCACAAACAGGCGAGAGTGCATTAGCATATAATCCACCGGAATTATGACCATACTAATCTCCATCACCGCATCCTCTCGGAGGAATTCTGTATCCTTGGTTCCCATGGCAAGGTTTTACATTTTCCAAATGTATGGCCGTAATTGCTCTCTATAATACAAACAAAACCCCGAATCTGTTAGTTTCAGTCAGGATTGTGTCTGCGTATGATAAATGTGGGCTGTACAATTCTTGCAGGGCGTCTTTAAATGCTCTGTACGTCCTTCGCCTTGCTGCGAGTGTGTGGCCTGTGTAAACACCTGGTCACACCTGACCACAGAACAATGAACAAAACAAGTGCGCCATCTATTATTCCTCGTTGGCTTTCACCTCAAGAATGCCCCCTTGTGAGTAATTACAACAAAACAAGCCTTTGACCTTTCCTGTGTTTTGAGAGTGGGGAAAAAACTTGGAGTTAACTGTAAAAGCGTCAATAATGTAACATGTAATTGCGGCTAAATACAGGGCTGCTGTTGTAGTGTTTGAAAGATGTGTAGCTGTCCCTCAGCTCAATGAACTGGGCCGACATTTACATATAGGCGCTTCACTTTATTTGCGGATTGGTATCATCAAACACCGTGGAAAGTACAAAAGTATAAATGAACACGGTATCAGTTTCAAAATACAGTGGCGCATACAACTGTCTTTTCATACGGACAAATCCATACAAAGAATATTACCTTGTTACCGCTGCTGAGGGTGTTAATCTAAGATTAAAGGTTTCAGATTTGTTTCTTCCTTCTGTAGCTAACATTGAAAGATCAAAACATGAACAGTGGAACAATTCATAAATATAATTACAGCGGGTCATCGATGTAGTGGTACATTCGCCTGACTTCGGCGTAGGCAGCATGTGTTCAGTTTCCACTCAGTGAGGGTGTGAATGTGAGAGTAAATGTCTGACTGATGACCAGTCCAGGATGTAGTCCGCCTATCTATCGCCTTAGGTCAGTTGGGATAGGTTCCAGCTCATCAGATTCAGGATTTACTGTATGCTTCCTTGCCTTGTGTGCAAAGCTCACTTCACCAATGTTGCCGAGAGCTGTAGTTTCTCACTCGGACAACTTAGCCAAATTCTATGTGACATCGTCTTAAAAGAGGTTTGCTAATAAAGCTTTTTCATATAGAGATGATGACCAGAACATGGACATTGACTTCTGATTCACGACCTGTGTTTCCTCCCTTTCGTTGCCTGAAGCTAACTTTTCTCCAAATTCTCGGAGAGAACAAATTTCTCTCTTGGACCTCTTAGCCTACTCCTATGTGAAATCATCTTAAAACAGGTTTACTAATAAAGCTTTACGACATGGAGATGCTTCCCTAAGAATACATGTCATTTATACATTTATACTGTCCAAGCTTAGAAATCATAAGATTAAAGAAATCATTGCTTGCTATTAGGTGTGGTATTGCAATGCGTTTGAGTAACAACACTGTAACAGAGCTGCTTATACATCTCATCAATAACAGAGCAGCACTCGAGTCTATTGGCGCACGCCTTTTTACTGTTCTAAGAACAATTATGATGGCTAAAGATTTATTATTATTATCATGGCCCAGACTTTCTAAGAATGTGCAAACTAGGCGCAAGACTAATTAAGCAGACCAAATAGCAATGACGGCATGCCCCGACTGCCAGAGCCAAGTAAGAGCTTGAAAAATGGCTCCTCTGCAATTCAATTAATCAGTTGTATTTTGCTTAATTTTGTTTGACGTTGGCAGAGGAAAATGTCCTCTGGGAGTGTGTGTCCTTTGACCGTTAATGCTTTGGTAATTCTTCCATCGGTAAGGCCCATGATTGAAACAATCAGGGTGTGTGTGCGCTCATTGATTGCAGTTTTGCTCCTTTTTTTACTCAGTGGATACATGCGCCAACATATATCATGAATCTGCCTTTCATCTATCTATGTATGGCAGTGTGAGTTTTTTTTTTTTATCAAGTTTGTGAGTATACTTGGTGATTGCAAAGCCCACACAGTGACGAGTGGAACCTGATTAACCTTTCCGTCCATGTAAACGTTACCACTGTGATTCCCCTCCTTCCTAAAGCATTGTTCCGGACCGAGATGTTGATCTCTGCTACAGTGATGAATTAAGAATAGCGCAGTAATTACTAAACAATTTGGACACTCTGGCGACATTTTTCAGCTCCGCCACAGAGGTTTTTGGTAGCGTCGCTGGCTTTCACCTGGAATCCTGGGGCTCTTTGCTCTTCCTTAACTTTGTTTTCTCTGACACAGATTAGATCTGCCACCCCATTACAGATTCATTTTCCTAATTTTTCATGTCTGCGCTGTGCCCCATCTGCACAGGGCTGATAATTGTGGGGACCAGCCCTGGTGATTAACATCAGCAGAATTAATTACGCCCGCCATTAAGGCTCCAGGTTGCACACAATGATCAAGAGAAATTAACTTTCTCCCAGGCTCCTAAATCATCTCACCTTCAAGTAGAGTGATGGCAAACAGACAGGAGCGGGAGTTGCGGACCCCGCTTCTTTTAAACAAGAAGTGACCATCCCGCACCCCAACTGCACTACTCGGTGGCTGATGACTATCAATTACGTTGCCTTATGTGGTGGGATGACTGAGAGGTGTCCAGGGCCTGGTGACTAATGGATGTGGGCTGAAGCCATCCTGCAGCAGTGAGAGGACTGTTTTTCTAGCCAGGGAACACCAGCCAGATGCTGTGGGGCTCACTTCACCTGCCTGAAACACACACGCCTGCACGCACACACGCACACACACACACACACACACACACACACACACACACATTCATGCACATGGTTAGATTCCTGCACACCATACTTGATTGTGCACACTGTTGTGAAGTAGTCATGTGAATGTACTCATAGATGGATGAGCCAGAAATTGAATAATGAAAAAAAAAAAAACATACCTTGGATCTAAAGTGCAGTTTTACAACCTAGACTGGCACCCAGTCAATTGCAGATTTTTATTTGTATTTTTTTGTAGAAGTATCTTCTGCAGAGATCACCGCTATATCATGGAAATCTACAGTTTATAATTATGTTTTTTTTTTTTTTTTTTACAGAGCACTCGTAATACCGGCAGAGCAGTACAACACATACAGTAAACACAATGAGCACATTCACCCAGGAGCTGCTGTCAACTACAGCTCTCACACAGACACTCACACGCAGACTCGCTGACGATAGACGCCACACCACCAGTCCAAACCTCTTGAAGGCACACAACACACAGATACTACAATACGTAGTAAGTGGGTTCAAATATGTTTATAATGTGTTTACAACGTGTGTTTTAAAGCTTGTGGGAGGGAGAAAAAACAGTTCCTTGAAAATCTACGATGTAACAGGGGCACGAATGATGCATTGCAATATAACTGGGGGGACACTGTATCTTATACAAACATGTTAATATTTTATCAGGAAATTCCATGAATGGGAATTTACTCAGCCTTGACAGAAATATTTATGACATAAAATAGCATGAGTGAGAGTTCTTGTCTCCCAGCCTTCACCAAAATATTAAATATATATAATTGTGCCATTCTTTGGAACAAAGGTTACATGTTTTTAAGAGAGTAAAATAACGCTGTATTGGGAAATGTAAATATAAAAACATAATAAAGACGAATGTAAAAGAATTCACTGGTTTTATGAATTGCAATTAAGCCAAAAGTCATACACACACCATAGTACATTCACTTGCTGTGTCTTTAAATGGCGTGGCCTTCCTGGAGAGTGCCTTGTAGCTTTTTAGCTCTCCCTCGCTCTCTCCCCTACATGGCTTCAGCAGCTCGAACTGAGGAGGGTGTTCCTAACCAGCGAGAGCTTGGCGGACAGCGCACACACGTTCCAGGATTTCTTAATAGCACACTTGCATGCTTAATTGTTTTTAGAGCCACACTGAGGGCTAATTTACAGGGGCAAAAATCAAAATAATAATGTAGGGATAAGCGGTTCTGAAAATGGATGGCTGAGAATTAATATACCCGAAACACAACGAATGTCAATTATGCTGTGTGACAGAAAGCATAAGTGAGTGTTTTGCGTGGATGTCAGGAAGCATAATTCATGAACCCAAGCAATATTTGTCAGAAACTAAGAGCTTCCGATTTTTTTCACCTTACTGGAGCTGTGGAGAGTAGGAGGTTTACGCATAACTCAAGTCATTGCTCGCAGGTCAAGCCCAAAAAGTCAGAAGTCGGGGCTCTTTTAAGTTTGTGTACCACTATGTTTTTATACAAGGTTGTATATATAACCAGATGTGTTGGAATATGAATTTCAGAATGTAGCGCTTTTGCTGTTAGAAAGGTAATATGGCTAATGCGCCCGCGGCAGAAAAAAACAGTAGTAATGTCAGGAGGAGATAAGCAAATTGCATTTGCATCATATTGACTTGGCAAGGTTAAGTAGTGTGTTAAGTGGCGAGCAAGGGGGGGAGGGAGGCCAAAACTATCCATCCTTCTTCTCATTCCCCCTTTTCGTGACTATTGAGAAGCATGCAGAAGAGGAAGGAGAAGAGAGGTGTCTTTACTTTGTAGTTCCATCTGCAGAAAAAACAAACAAACAAACAAATCTAATTTTGGCAGGGTGGCAAGCATGCAGGGCAGACAGGAGACGCCTGTTTGTGTGGGAGGGTTTTGGCTCTCTGCTCTCGCTTAGACTGATTTGATTTAGCTCTGCAGGATCTAATTAAGCTGAGACCCAAAACCTCTTTGGAGTTTCACCAGCCATATTGTGGATGTCAGCCTTTGAATAATCGCCTTGAGCAATCAGGCCGGTGTACTGCACTGTATGTCTATTTTTATGTACTGTACACGTGTGATACTGATGATAGCATATTGACCAGATGTGCGAGGCTAATTCTGATATCAGGGCACTGCAATATGACTGTTTTTCTTATTTTCTTATGCAAATTCTGTATTTAATAAAGAGCAGTGATTCATTTACAAAACAATATCAAAATCTTGTAAACTAGAGCACCAACCAATTTAAGGTTTATTCCACAGCCTCCCTAAACTAACTGCATTAGTAATTGCCATTGTTTTTGTCATGGTTAATACACCAGTATGCTCTTTAACTGAAATGATATGCTCAAATATTATTGTAATTGTAAGCCATTAATTCTAAAATGTACTGTTTAACAAAACAAATGAGGAAAAACAGTAAAGCACATTTATTGATAAAGATATACAAGAGAAATATTATATTTATTTACTTGCTTTGCCAAAAAGAAAACAAAAATGCTTTCAGCGCTTCCATGTTATGCTTGATTAATTTCTGATTTCTAAGAGAAGTCCAGTGAGCAGGCAAAAATGTGTCTATACAAAGGTGAATTTTTAGAACAAAGTGATCAAAGCATATGTACAAGTTTTACTCCAATTGTAAAGTCTCTCCACTGGCTCCCACTCAGCTATAGAATCAGGCTGGCTGGAACATATTTATAGGGATGGAACATTTTTCATCTGAGTGAACAAAATGAAAACATTTTATCCCATGTTGACTTTCACATGGCTTCCCCCTTCCTTTAATAGTCCTGTGCTTGAATGGCCTGTGAAAGAGTGCAGTCAGCATATTTTCTTTTCGTAAAAAGCAAAGGAGGTGCAGTATTATCAGCTCTTATTGTCACTCCAACGCTGACCATTTCATCAGGTTAAAAGACTACTCAGCAATTACGGAAAGAAAAACAACATTATCCCACACCATTCACAAAGACAGTTGTTATCTGTGTTTACAACTGTTTTTCCACCACAGCTTTCGTGTATAAGCATTTTACACACCCCGACAGGCCACTGAACACGCATATTAAAGCATAATAAAGTGCGTAATGACTACAGCTTATCATAAGGCAGGATGAGTGGGGGCCTTGGGCTTTCGTTCCATGTGGCAAAGTAGATTTGAAGGCTCTTTGGATAGCGAGTCACCATACAAGAATGATGCCTCAGTTTTGTTTTGGCTCACTTGCCCCAATTTACAAGTTTTTCAACTTTTGAGCTGTCGCTTGCTTGATTTATTTTTTGGGGGGGCCAAAAAGAGCCACAGTCACAAATGCAGCTTCAGTTTTTTATTGAACAGGATAGGTCAAACACACAAATACAAAATGTGACAAAATCCTAACCTGTCCTAATCCTAACCCTAAACCACGGTAATCTTAACCCTTACCCATCCTAAACCTAACCCTAATTTACCTTATTCCTAACCCTTAACCCATCCTAAACTTCTTAACCCCAACCAGGGTTCTAAACCTAATCATGACAAACTTCTTTGTTATTTTGTACAAATGTGATACATATTTGGAAAAGTCATTTCGTTACGTCTGTGTTGTCTGCCCTTCCCTCGATGCAGGAGCCAATCATGTTGCAGTGGGGCGTGTCTTGCATAGAACACAAGTGGGATTCCTAATAACGCCTCACTATGCCACGCCCCTTAAAAGCACACATACAACTAACTACAGTTGTTGTGACTTTCGGCTTTTCCCAACATACGGCACTTACACTATATAAAACCAGTTTATCTTTTCATGTTCTTTTATGTTTTGTATACAACGCAGTGCTATTGTTACTGATTAAAAATATGTAACAAAAAATTCAATAAATTCTAATGGTGAAATTTGATTTGATATATGATTAAATTAAGATAGGAGCTTGGTCACGTAACGAATTAAACTCATCAGTGAAGGTACCACTGTCATCCGATCAATATGATGTCAAAAATGTTTTACAACATTTTTGTTGTTTTATAGATTATTTTAAATCACTTTCAGTTAATGTAGTCATGTGTTTTTGCGTCTACCCCGGGAACCTTGTAATGGTCTGAGTGAGACAGTCCAGAGAGTGTCACGGAGTGACATTTACTGCCCTTTCTGTGGGGAAACAGTGAAGCAGAGCACAGCATCTACAAAGTAGTCCCCTTTGACACCAGCACTCTACAAATCAAGGCTCAGAGGACAGGCCAGAAAGAGAGCGAAAAAGAGGGGCAGTGACACAGAGGTGCTTTACACTTTTAGCCTGGCCTGGGACATCTGTGATATGTCTGCTTGCTTTTTTTTCCCTTCACCACATTACGGAGTCTGATCAGTGCATGCTCCTTTAAAGTCAATGTTTGTGCTCCACCTTCTGCGCAAGTTGCCTCCTGCAACACAGTGGGAGGTAGAAGCCTCGACTGAAATTAGTCGCCCTCGTTTTACTTATTAGATAATGCTTCCTGTATTAGAGTGATAGCAGGCAGATTTGCAGCAGTGTGTAACCGTAGGGCTGTGCTCATTAAATCGAGGATGCCATCACTCCACGCCAGCACCGCATGCTATATGTCACGCGTATCCTCTACCGCCCACCCTCTCAAATCCACAACATCATTTAAATCTGTCATTCCCACCCCAAACCGGGGGTTCCACGTTCAGCCTCTCTAGCAGTTGCCGCACTCGCATTCATGCATGTGGTGGGCACATATGGAGGGTGACGCACAGGTGTGTGAGTGGAACATTACACACACACAAGCATCAGCCGCCGCTCTTTGTGTGTGTGTGTGTGGACGGATGTGGGGGCCCGTCCACATGGGGAGAGGTGCAGGCGTGACGCTCATTACAGAACCAAGTGTGTACACGGGCCAGATAAGCAAAACAGGACAAGATAAGGAAGGCACGCTGCATGGCTGCAACAAAGTTCACTCAGATATTGAGATGCCTCCACGAGATGAAAATGCACCCAGTCACAAGTTAAAAAGTGCGCTGAACAAATTTGTTAGACCATCAATCACTTCCATCTTTTTTCTCAGAGTGCTGAACATTATGATGGATTCATGTCAGCTCCAATTTGGCAATAAAAAGGTGAATTCAGGATGAAATTCCTCATTCCTGTGGGAAATGGTAGGACGCTGAGCATTGGCTGAAAATGAAATAGTCAACTAATAGCATTACATGATGCTGGACTCCTTTTTCAGCGAACGTGCCACGTGTTACCATTTCCAACAGGTATTTTAAGGTGAATTCACCTCTTCATAGCCAAACTGGAGCCCTAATTAATAAAGCATCATGTTCAACAACTTGAATGAATGTTTCTGTTCAAAGATGCAAGACAATACAGCTAGCGAATAGTTTTAGAATGGACTTTTCTTACTCTCATCCATGGATTAATCGAGTAATTGATCAAAAATGTATTTTGGCATTAGTAAACACAATATTATGCGTATATGAGGTCCAGCTATTATTTTAGCCCACTCGGGGTCGGCATCCTCACAGTGTATTTTAATGTCTGCGACTTTGAGTGTGTATGACTTTAAAAGGCGGGGCCTGGCCTTGTGAGTGACGCACGCATCAACAAATGAGATTGTAGAGTTGGCTGGCACTTAATTGTTTAACCCTTTAGCCAGTTTGCTTGTTGAGTGACCCGGTGTGAGTTGGGGCCACCGGCAGCTCATGTTTGTTTTCTTACCGTTTGTTC